>NC_052479.1:1672619-1702658 GCF_009730915.1 Dioscorea cayenensis subsp. rotundata
TTAGCTGAGGAACAACTTTTTAGAAAAACAAACATTTTTATTTGTATTGTGAATTCAACCATCTCCAATGCAAAATACTATCCACAACATGTAAACAACAAGAGAAATATGTACCGCACAATCATACTAATGTATTGTGATGCTGATACATGTACATACAGATACAGAATAACAACAGAACAAACAATTCAGAACCTTACACAAAGTCAAACATATAAAAAAAGAAAGTCAAACAATTTATTCACAATACGTAACAAAAGCGATATAGTTTGCAGAAATGGAATTTCACGAACATAACTTGTAAGGAAATTATTCTCAAATCATCCGCACATATTGTTTTGACTGTGTTATCAGTCAAAGAGAACCAACTTAGCACACTGAAATCTAAAATATACAGCATTCATGGTTAAAAGCTTACCATGCAGCGCCTCTCCTTTCTCAGGGTGGTCAAATTCAGAGGGAGGCCTTACAATTGAATGCAGCTTCACTCTCCCCCCACGTTTGTTCTGACAAATATTCAAAAAATAAAAGAAAATTTATGAAGGGAAAAAAAGGCAAACAAAAGACTGATATAGAGTACACCTGAAGTCATGAAGCAAGAAAACATAGCTAACAAAATACCTGGTATTTCATCAGCTTCTCTGCATGCTCCCTCTCTTCCTCACTCGATTCTTTGAAAAACCTGAAACAGAAGTTTGATCACAATCAGATGACTTAAAGAAAAGAAAATCAAGCAAATAAAGAATTGTGTTAATTGGCTTCATTGATGACTCACTTGGCAAAGCCTTTAAGGGCAACGTTATCACGATCGAAGTATGCATACAAGGCATGATAGACATATGAAACATTGTACTCCACACTGTAATTTGAGCATCAAACAGGATATAGATCAGATACCACGAAACTCAATCTTGCAATTAAAAAGTATAGAACAAAGAAATGAGCAATAAATGCTCAAATTAGTGCTTAAAATAAGAAGAATAACACACAGGTAAAAGCCTCAAACACCTCAAAATCAATAGTAATAAAAGAAACAACAATGAAAACACACAACAAGAAGGGCATCTTAGAGATTCTCACAAAGGGAACCATAGAACACAAAAATGCAAACAAGAGAATGATCAAAGCACATTCTTTTTCACAAAAAGAACCAGCAAAACCCAAACATTCAATTAAGAACCACGAAAAACAACATAAGAATAAAAGAAAAACTCAAAAATAAACAAGAAGACATAGATCAGATACACTCAATTTTTGCACTAGAAAGTACAGATCAAAAGAAATGAACAAGAATTAAAACAAACGCTCAAATTAGTTCTTAAATTTAGAAGAACACCACACTAAGAAAAGTCACTAGAAACAAAGAAACAACAATGTTACACAGAACACGAAATCACCTTGAGTATTCTATCAGAAAAATAGAAAATTCAAACAAAAGAATAAAAAAATCCCACTCTCTTTTCCAAAAAAGAAAAAAAGGGGGAAAAAGGCAAAGATTAAAGTCCAGCAAAAAGGTTCAAGTAATACAAGCACAAAGTGTCACCTTTATGACACAGCCAACCCAAATCTCCAACAAAAAGGCAGGAAAACAAACCAAAAACAAATAAAACCTCAAGAAAGAACGAAACCCTACTTGATTTGATCGTTGACCGCGGTTTCGCAGTCATGGGAGTAGCACTGGCGAGCAAGGGACTCATGAGGAGACAAGGGAACAAGAGGCGCTGTCTCAGCCTTGAGCTCCTCAAAAGGCTCAAAGATGACACCCGAGAGAGGCCGGCTATCAGCCGCCATGACCACCAAGGCTCCGCCTCTCGGCCCCTTCTTAGAAAGCCTCAAAACAGAGGACAAAGAAGGAAGAGCCACCACAGCTCCATCACCACCAAAGGGAAATGGTTCCGGCGCCGGAGAACGGAGAGAGAGGGCGAGAGAAGCTCGGGAAAGCATGGCGATCTTGGAGGAGAAGAAGACGAAGATGAAAAGAGGAATGGTCTGAGGTGGAGAGTGTGGAAGGTGAGCGTTTATGGATGTTGTAGCGGTTGGATGAGTGACACGTGGACGGTGAGGATAGGAAGAGTGTGGCAGGCGCGTGCTCTAGTACATTCCATTTCGGAATATTTGTGAGCTGGCATTTTGAGGGGTCTTATCTGCCGATTGCTTTTCTTTTTCTCTTTTTGGCATTTATACCCATGAAAACATATAAAATAAGTAAAATATATATATATATATATATAAATCTTTTTCTTGGCTCCGCCGTGGTTTCAGAAATAAATTATGAGATTTTTAATTAGTCCTAGAGATTACGTGTGTCGTTTGTTTGTGTTTTTCTGTATTTTTCGTTTTTCTTTTCCGTGCATGGATCCTATTTTATCGGTCTATTCCATTTTTTTCAAAAAATATTAAATATTAATAATTTTTTGGACTATTTACATCATATCTTTACATAAGATGTTGTTTCTATAAAAGTCCAAAATTGAACTCTAAAAATTCAAAGAAAATAAAATAAAGGTTAGATATTTGTTGAGCTTGCTTTATGCTTAGGCATACTTATGATTTCTCATAAATAGTAGTGCTTGTCACCCGCAGATACTTAATTTATTAAAGTTAATTAATTTAGTTTAGATATTTATTGAGCTTACTTCATGCTTATGCACAGTGACAAACTTAAAAATTTAGTACAGTCTGGGTTTAAATAAAAATTAATTTTCATGATAAACACACTGTGTCCTAATTACGGTTTCAGTCCGGGTTTAAATAAAAATCAATTTTCATGATAAACACACTGTGTCCTAATTACGGTTTCACCATGGGCTTCCCTTTCCTCAACCCAGATTTAAACTTTATCGGCTGGAGGGCTTCAGCCCAGGCTGTCACCCATGTGGGTCCGCCACTGCTTATGCATGCTCCTAACTTGGCATAAATAAGAGTGATTGTCATCCATAGGTACTTAGTTCATTAAAGTTAATTAATCGAGTTTTTTTTTAACTTAACTTAAAGTAAAGTTTTATAAGATTTCTCTTTAAAATAATTTGAAAAGTTATATATAACTATAAAATATAATTACATTAATGTTATAAACAAATATTTTAATGGATGCCTCATGTAGTAATTTCAACAGTAGTGTATAGCATTACTATAGTAACTTCTAGATATCATCGTAGCAGGTACCGTAACATCAGTAAAGCAACCGCCCATGTGGTAATCAGTAGTGCACCACGGCATCGATTACTATTCCACCAACCAGTAGTATTTTTGGACCGCCGGATCGAATCGATCCCTGCCGCTCATTCAACTCTTAGAACCCCTATAAATACCCCCTCATTTTCTGTATATTTTTGAGATATAGAAAAGAGAAGAGAAAGAAAAGAGAAATAAAAGAAGAAAGAAAGAAGCTTTAATTCTTCGTGGTTTTGGGTGTTTGTAAATACTTTGACTTTTCTATCACTATCTTTATATTTATAACATATATTTTTAATACGTTATCAGCACGAATTTGCTCATATGATTTTTAATTTTCTTTCGACTCATCTAATATATATGTTATATATGTGGAATCCATTTCTAACACTCGAATGCGGGGAAGGATCGACTGGGTAATATAATACTAGCAAACCATACATTTTTATTCGATCAACAATACATAAGATTTTTCTTAGAAGCATACATAAAAAAACATACAAGATCTAAAGCCACTAAGGCTAATATTGCCAAGACTTTTTAAAAATAAACAAGAAAAAAACAATAATATTATTATTACAATGAGGTTTTCCATCAAATCCAAATTAGCAAGCATCATCTTCTTTCGCAGCGACCCTCCCGATCCCCTGCGATCGTCGACAAAATCGTAAAAACCCGCTCGCCCCTTTTTTTCTCCGCCGCCTCTCTCTCTACTCCGCGGCTTTCTCCGTCGCAACTCGTGCCGACTTTTTCCCGTCGGGCTCTCCTCCGCACTGCTTTTTCGGATTTCTCCCTCCGGCCTTTCTTCGGCCCCCTACTTTCTTCTCTCCCTTATCTTTACTTCTTCTTCCATTTTAACTTATAATCACTTTCAAACAAATTTTTAATTCCCAATGCTGCAATAATTGCAAATGCAGTATGAACAAGACCGTATATATGAATAGTCTTTAGATATATGAATAGTGTTATACATGAACAGCGATCTGTATATATGAACAAATGATAGATGCTTTATATTTTTATTCTATGCTCTCTATTCTAATTACATGCTATATTATTATTTTTGAAGAAAAATGGCAAAATATCAGAAAAAGAGAATTCGAGGCCCTTCAAATCTCGGGGAGCAATTATATATCATGGAGCCTTGATATCAAGCTTCATCTGAAAGCAAGAAACCTGAGTAAAACTATTGAGGCTAATAACAATGAGCCTAGTGATAATAAGGCGAAGGCCTTAATATTTATAAGGCATCATATCGATGATGGCTCGAAGAATGAATACTCGACCATCGAGGATCCACAGGAATTGTGGTTATCCCCGAAAGAGATTTCGAACATCTCGGAATGGTCTACTCGCCCCAAAGCACGCAATGATCGGGTCAAGCCCTCGTGTTTCAAGATTTTTAAAAAGCGTGCAAAGAATATAATTCAGTCGTTTAAAAATTGTTTCAAGATTGCCTCTACGTGGAGAAAAGCGATGTGATGAATGATGCTCGAGAAAAACATTTACAACATTTCACGCACGAAATGTTATATTACAACAACAATATAGAGAAAAGAATTTTTACAAAATTCTCCGAATTAATTTCGTCTCCTCGTGCGGAGCAAAACAATGAATTGTTGATGCGAGAATCATCAATCTCGACCATCCGGATCGCGACCACCGCCGTAAAATTAATTTTGGGCAAAAAAGATGGCGTGGTCGCGGTGCTAGTTTTAAAAAACCGTGGTGGACGAGGAAATTATGGTGGTCGAGGACTACGCTAGTGCGGGTGGGGCGAAATAATATCGGACCACGCGATAATAGAATTGATGTACATCAATGAGCAACAAAGCCACAGATGGGGTTAGAGACAAAGAAAGATACATGCTATCGTTGTGGCTCGGAAGGTCATTGGTCCGAATTTGCAGGGACCCTCAAAACATTTTGTCTATCTTTATCAAGAATCACTTAAAAAAACAAGAAAGGTAAAGATATTGAGACAAATTTTTGTGACAACCCCATAGTTGATCCAATTGAGGATAATTCCATAAATAATTTAAATATAACTGAAAATACATATTTAGATATGTCAGATTTCCTTATAAACTAGTTTTGTAATATGTCTTTATGTTTTATTAAATTATGTTTTTTTGTTTTTGTTTTTGTTAGAATATGGCTGATGATGAATGCATTATTGATCATGGGACAACGCATACTATTTTGACAAGAAAAATATATTTTATATCCTTATCAATGAGAAAGGCATATATAGCCACAATAGCAGGGTCATCAGACCTGGTTGAAGGTTCGGAGAAGCGGCGATTGATGTCGCTAAATGGAACATCCCTTGCAGATGAAAAAAATGCTCTCTATTCCCCTAAGTCTAGGAGGAACCTTTTAAGCTTTTAAAGATATACGTCTCAATGGATATCATTTAGAGATGGTTGATAAGGAAGGAAAAGAATATCTTTATATTACACAAGTCATTTCATGCCAAAAACGTGTACTTGAAAGCTTTCCCTCTATATCCTCAGGATTATATTTTTACACGTATTAAAAGTGATGGAATCACATACGGTATAACCCCGAAGGTTAATGACCCGGAGATATTTAAAAATATGGCATGAAAGACTTGGACATCCGGGTGCTATTATGTTGCTGCCGGATTATTACTAGTTCTCATGGACACCCACTCGAAGGATTATAAAAATCCTAACACATAATGAATATGCATGTTCAGAGCATGTTCAATGGGAAAGCTAATAACCGGACCTTCTATAACAAAGGTGATCGGTGAATCTCCTAAATTTTTAGAAAGAATACATGAGACATTTGTGGACTCAATACATCCGTCATGTGGACCATTTAGGGTATTTTTATGGTTTTAATCGATCGATCGACTAGATGGTCCCATGTTTCACCATCATCTACAAGGAATGTAGCATTTGCAAGGTTATTGGCACAAATTATCGGGGCTTAAAAACACAATTTCAGATTATCCCATAAAGACAATTCGTCTTCGATAATGCTTTCGTGAATTTTCATCAAAATCATTTTATGATTATTGTATGGCAGATTGGAATACATGTTGAGCATCCGAGAGCTCAGTATGCATACCAAAAATGGGTCTGGCGAGTCATTAATTAAAAAGACTCCGATTATCGCCTCGTCCAATGTTATTAAGGGACGAAACGCCCTACAAGTGCGTGGGGTCATGCTATTTTTGCATGCTGCAGCTTTTAATACGGATCCGACCCACTCGCATGTAATTCATATTCACCACACCAACTTGTTATGGGTAAAGAGCCCGATATTTCATATATAAGAATATTTGGTTGTGCAATGATATGTGCCAATACCACCACCAAATCGTACAAAAATGGGTCCACAACGCAGACTTGGTATATATGTCTGGTTATGATTCCCCTTCAATTATACGATATTTAGAACCATTAACGGGGATGTATTTACTCGCAAGATTTGCAGTATCGTCATTTTGATGAATCTGCCTTCCCGCATTAGGGGAGAAATGATTACTCAAAATGAGCCAAAAGAAATTGATTGGAATGCATCACGATTACATACATATGATCCTCGATTTCAATGAATGTGAACTTGAAGTTCAAAGGATCATTAAATTGCAAAAATATTGCAAAATGAAATACCGATGCATTCACTCGATACTAAAATGGTAACCAAATCATATATACCACCGCTAATGCTCCCTCGCAAGAATTGAGATTCCTAAGAATCCATCTGAAAAGAAAATCAAGTAGAAAATAAACCACGACAAAAACGTGGAAGACCAATTGGTGCCAAAGATTCAGCTCCTAGAAAAAGGAAGTAGAAAAATAAAGATAAGGATCTCCCATGTGAAAAGGGAGAGGAAATTATAAAACCCTCAGAACAAGTTAACGAAGAATCAATGGGGAATGATATTTCTGAAAATGTTGAAAATTCAATTTGCTATGTAGATGATGGTCAAAAGATTGAATCGGCATGAGACCGAAATAAATGATATATTCATCTACAATGTAGCTACGAGATATAGAAATAAATACCGATAATGATCCGAGCCACGATCCATCGAAGAATGTCGACAAAGAAATGATTGGCCAAAATGGAAAAAGAAGCTATCCAGGGTCGAGCTAAATTCCCCTATCAAAACGTGAGGTGTTTGGGCCGATAGTGCCAACACCAGAAGGGATAAAACCAGTCGGTTATAAATGGGTGTTTGTGAGAAAAAGAAATGAAAATAATCAAATTATGAGATACAAAGCAAGACCCGGTTGCTCAAGGTTTTTTCTCAAATGCCCGGTATTGATTATGAAGAGACATACTCTCCCTGTAATGGATGGAATTACTTTTTAGATTTTTTTAATTGCCATGGCAAAGCAAAGTAATAAATTAGATATGCGAGTTGATGGATGTTGTCACAAAGATATCCGTATGGATTACTGAAAATGACATATATATGAAAATCCCCGAAGGATATAGAAAAACAAACATTACAAATAATCATCATTTATACTCTATTAAATTACGGAGATCTCTTTATGGGTTAAAAACAATCTGGACGGATGTGGTATAGCACGTCTCGAGTGAATATCTTATAAAAAGAAGGATACCAAAATAATAGTATATGTCCATGTGTGTTTATTAAAAAGTTATACTAACGGTTTTTGTTGTGATAGCAGTATATGTGGATGATTTAAATCTTGTAGGCACTCCTTTTTTGAAATTGCGAATCGCAGAGATCATATTTGAAAAAGAATTTGAAATGAAAGATTTTGGGAAAGACCAAATTCGTCTAGGTATACAAATCGAGCACTTATCCTCGGGAATATTTTGTGACATCAATCAACCCATACGTAAAAAGGTCGTCAAGAGATTTAATATGGAGAAGGCTTATCCATCTGAGTACGCCCTATGGTCGTCCGAACTCTTGATGTTCGAGAAGATCCATTTCGCCCACCGGGAAGAAGGAGAGATCATTCTTGGTCCGTAAACTCCATATTTAAGTGCAATCGGTGCATTAATGTACCTTCGCAAAATAATACCGCACCGAGATATAGCTTTTTGCAGTAAATCTTCTAGCAAGATACGCTTCTACATCGACACAAAGACACTCGGAAAGGAGTAAAAGATGTACTCACGTTATTTACGAGGAACTACGGATCTAGGTTTATTCTATCGACAAGAATCTTCATCCAACCTCACGAGGTTTTCGTTTGATCGTTGGTATCTGTCCGATCCTCGCAAAGAGGCGATCTCGGATCGGATACATGTTTTCTTACAATGGTACAGCTATCTCATGGCGTTCCACAAAACAAACTCTTACAGCTACTTCATCAAATCATGCTCGAAATTCTAGCTCTCCATGAAGCAAGTCGTGAATGCCAATGGTTACGATCTATGATTGGCGTATACAAAGTCATCCCGCAAATTAACATCGAGTAACAACAAATGCTACGATGAATTTATGAAGACAACAGGTGCTTGTATTTCTCAAATACAGAGGAGGTTATATTAAAGGTGACGAGCGAAAACATATATCACCAAAAATTTTTTTCTACACTCATGATCTCGCGAAAAGAAGGCGTTATAGAGTTCAAAAGATTCAATCCAGGTGAGAATCAGTCGATCTATTCACAAAATCACTTCCTAAGTGCATTCACCTAAAGACTTATATACAAAATCGGGATGAGAAGACTTAAGGATGTAAGTACTTTGGATATAAATTAAAAAGTTATTTATTTGAGGGAGATCGTACTCTTTTTCCCTTCGCCAAGGTTTTTGTCCCAATGGGTTTTTTCCGAGGCAAGGTTTTTTTAATGAGGCGAGTAACCCTCAGAATGTACTAAGGATAGTGTACTCTTTTTCCTTAGCTAGGTTTTTATCCCAATCGGGTTTTCTCGGCAGAGGTTTTAACGAGCGATATCCTTTTGGTCGTAGGCATCTAAGGGGAGTGTTATAAACAAATATTTTAATGGATGCCCTCATCGTAGCAATTTCACTGTGCAGTAGGCATTACTATAGTAACTCTAGATATCATCTGTGAAGTACTGCAACATCAGTAGCAACCGCCCATGTGAATGCAGATGCACGCACGATCATTCATTATTCCACCAACCGGGAGTATTTTGGATCGTCGGATCGAATCGATCCGGCCGTTCATTCAACTCTTAGTAACTCTATAAATACTCCCCTCATTTTGTATATTTTTGAGATATAGAAAGATAGAGAAGAGAAAGAAAAGAGAGAAATAAAAGAAGAAAGAAAGAAGAAACTAATTCTTCAGGGTTTTGGGTGTTTGGTAAATACTTTGACTTTCTATCACTATCTTTATATTTATAACATATATTTTTAATAATTAAGATGTTATTAGAAAAGATTATAATTTTATCATGTTTATACCATTGCATATCATGGTCATCAAAACTATAGTACTTTGGATAAGAATTTATTTTAATAAATAGGTTGCTATAAAAGCTGTTCATAGTAAATAATACTAAAAGTATAATAGATGAATAATAGATATAAAAAGTGTATTGTACCGATGAAATATGAATAGTAAATATATAATAATAATATAAGTTTTGAAATAGAGGACAGATTTGTCAGAGGGTTGGTGTAGTGGGTTGTTGAATTGTAGTGATTATTGTTCAATAATTAGGCCCTCTTTTTATATTTAACAAACTCTTTTATTTTTTTATATATATAGTTTTTTTATGAAGTGAATAAATTTTAATTTTATTAAAAAAATAGAAGAAAAATAATATTTTTTTATAAAATTATAAATTTCAATATATATACACACATGCATAATTATTTTTTATATAATGAAACTTTTTCGAAGTTATTACCCTTAATAATATATGATGTAACTAGAAAAATTGGACGTTCACCAATTTGGTTAATTCAGTTTTTGCTAAAAATTTAACTTCGAACAAATTAATCCTTTTAAAAATTTTTAACCTAAATCAGATTTATTAGAAAAAAAAATTCAAACTAAACCAAATAGAGTATGATTAAATAAGAGTAGAATTTAATAAGTTTGAGATTATTTATTTATTTATTTATTTTAAGAAATGTGATACTCAAAGTCCAGGATTTGCACTGAAAATTATTTATTCAGGATGAGAGATTTTGGACTATAAACCTATATTTTTTTACTTAATAACTGTTATCACCGTGTACTTGTGACAGGAACACCACACTTTACAGGTAAGAATACACTGAGTTAAAAACTCTTTGGTAATGGAATTGATAGATGAAATTGACCCAACAACATAAATAAATTATGTGAGGATTACCGAACAAAACTTAGTTAAGGGTTAATTATAAAATTAATCATGTGTGAAAGGAATAAAAGATGCTGATTAGACCAAGTGGCGTGTGGAGGGCTCACGCACTGAAATGGACATGAATGCATAAAAACAATAAAGGTCATTGTTAGCATTTCATGCACGCTTTCACTTTGAAGGACTAGAAATACTAGTCAGCAGTTCAACCAATTAAATCCCTCATTCATCTCATGCAACTTCCTTGTTTTCCTTTCTAGATTGCTCACCTTTTCATTTAATTTTGATTTGGCTTCTTCCTTTAATTTGATGGTGATATTATCATACTTTTTTTTGTAATATATATATATATATATATATCAAAATATAAAATGAGTGGTTCTTGAAAGTGGATAAAAATATAATAAGAACCAAATAACAATACTAATACTACTAAAATAAATAGATGAGGAAAAGAAAAAAGACTCAAGTGATGGCATCATGCATGATGTCAGATTTTAGAAGAAGTAACACTTGCTATGGATCAAATTTTGTTCAATAAAAAAATATTTTTTTAATAAAATAAATAAATCACTGTTTTATTAAAAATCAAAAAATAACAAACAAATACTTGACACAATACAAATAAAACACATGAATGACATAGAAAACAAACAAAATGACGAAAAATAAAATAAAAAAATAAACAAACTATAAAGTTAGTTAAACTATTGTAATTAGTGCACATCTTTATTCATTTATCTTTTGCTTTATTGTTTATCGATTTTGTTAAAAAAAACACACTTGTGTTCTTCTAATTATATATTTTTATTTTAAAAATTTATTTATTTTTATAGTGATTTTGCATATTCAACTTCAATTATTTAAAAAACTTTTCTTCGCTTCTGGATGTAAAACTTTTGTTGTTGCATGCCTTTAATGTGTACGCAATAAATCGCTTCACAAAATAGATCCATTGTATAATAGATCCTAACTTAAGACGTGATAAGCTTAATTAGTCGGCAGTGTTTAAAGTAAAAATGGATCTAATGTAAATTAATCTTTCTCAGCGAGTATACCTAACAACTTCCATATAATGTACCGACGATCAAGTGATCTATTGATAACCGGGTCCCCATTAAAATCTTTCATAAATAATAAAAGTTCGAATTATGAGCAAATGTGCATTTCTGGGAGTGTGAGTAATAGTTATGTGTAAGTGGTCCCAACTCTCATGTGTGTGTGGGCCTAACCCCCACTTGCTCATTCAAAATTTGTACACGTCATGTCTTTTTTAGTGGCCTGGGTGCTTTTTTTTTAAAAATTAAAAAAAAAACTCCCATATCAAGTGAAGTACTTTTAACGTGGATGAAATAGAAGTCTCTTCAATACACATTAACACCAATAATGCAAAACATTATCTTTGCATGATCCAAGCGAAGTACTAATTGATATTGATAATGAAAAATTTGAGGATGGAGAGGAGCCTTAACTTGAATCAAAAAGAGAGATGAGTAAATTTAGATAATTTTGCTAATAAAAGTCTTATGTGCAACTAAATGCAAACATTAATAAGAGGATAACTTGAATATGATTTGCTTGTAAATAACATTTATATATATACTTATATAATGATATTTGTTGAAGCAAGATGAGAGGGATGGATCAAAGAGGAAACTCAACTGGCAGAGATTTGACTAATCAGTTGAGGTCAATGGCACTTCCCAAGTTCAAAAGGATCTCTGTCATCTTCATTTACCTTCTACAGCAAGACCTACTAATTATACTCCACCCCTTATTGATTAGTTCTGCACATGGCATGCATGATGCATTGCTTGCTCATTCATCTGCTCCATCTCTGACATCTTTGGTTCCTATTCTTGTTACTGGTGGCCTCACTACTGTTAATTGTAAGTAGGTTATTTATTATGCTAATTAATCACTTGTATTTGATTGATATTTGACTTTGTCTATTTACAGACTGCTACCAATTCTCATGTTTGTGTTGGTAATTAAATCATATTTGTTTTAAAGGAAAGGTTGACCTGTTAAAGACCTTACAAAATATTGATGAGAAACTTGGTACTAGAATTCACATTGGGTTGCAATAAATTAATACTGTGCCAACGATCACACTGTATATTGATACATGGGCCATAAATAAAAATCTTGTCGAGTGACAAGAGTTCGATTTTTCGGTGAGGCACATTTTGGGAGATGTGACGGTGGTGTGTCAGGCGTGATCCCGTGCATCCATATATATATCTAGACATGCTCCCACCCTGCTCCAGTGAGGGTTTGTCAGATACCTGCACGATTCTAGCGGTTCCCGCTTCTCTTATAAAAAAAAAATAAAAATAAAAATAATAAAAATAATAAATAAATGCTGTCCAAGAACCATTAATTGATGGACAGACAGTGACAACTTCAAGGCCATTCTCTTTTGCCAAAGCATGAGCCTCTGTTTCTGCAAGATGCATCCTCAAATTTATTCCCCATTCTACATTTTTCACATATATAAGGTTTTCGTCTATTTCTTTTACTTTTTTGCTTTTCTTATTACTTAGTTCAAAACACGCTCACTAGTCTTATAACAATAATCTTTACAGACATGTAGATTATGTAAAATATGTAACGAAGTGTCACATAGCTAGTATGATCAATGTGGTTCATTGTAATGCACACAAGTGAAGGGGAGAGTAGACCCTAAAAAACCGACCTAGTAGGGAAAATTACCCCCCACTTATATGCACACAATGGTTCCATCTCATAGCCAGATGTGGACTCTAAAGGGTTAGTTCACCAACAGACTTCACTCAGGCACTTCACTCGGATCCCAAACGACACGTACCACTAGCCAAGTCAGAACCCTTTGTGGTCAGCGCACCCGACCAAACCTGACGAATCGTGCCCCACATCGACTCCAATGAAAGCACCAATATAATGCACACAAGTGGAGGGGAGAGTAGATCCCAAAAAACCGGCCTAATAAGGAAGATTGCACCCCACTTATATGCACACAAATAAAAGGGTCTATCTCATAGCCGATGTAGGACTAAAAGGGATTAGTTCATTTGCAATCATTACATTCAGAAAGATACATCAGTGGCTTAAAACAATGTGAACTGGAGTAATCCATTTGCATGTTCAGTACCGAAAAGAACAAACCATCTTACCTTTGAAACTAATACCATTGTCTCTGCATGCTGGCAAAGAAATTACATTCGATAACAGGATTGAAATTAACTTTGTCCGAGTTCTTACTGCAAACTGTCTACAAAGTAGAATACGTAGGAAAGTACAGAACATTGACGTACAACATGTACACGTACATACAAACTATATATATATAGTAGTAGCTAGTACTACTACTGATATTATTATATATACTAGCTCTCATGCAACAGCTTCTTCTTCTTCATCATGGAGAAGCATCTGATCAAAATGCCAAACTCCTGTAAAACATTAACATATACAAACCCTTGTCATGTCATTACTGATCAGAAAATTTGTATTGAATTTGCTGCAGAGTAAAGAACTTTAATGATTCTAATTACCATGCCCTTTGCCCACCCTTCTCAGTTGTGAGACGTAATCAGAGATTTTCTTTATGGCTTCCACCTACAGGTTAGAAAGTTCATTAACTTGATGCTTGCTTAGAGATATATATATATATATATATATATATATATATATGTTAATTTTCAGTTATAGTTTTGCTTATAAATTGATGCATCATGAGATGTTACTGAATTATTCTGTGCTTTATTCACTGAGTGAAGTAGGTAGTTAATTTTAGTTCTAACCTGTTCACCGAGAAACTCACTCTCTACAAAGTCTTGCATTTGAGGATCATTATTGTTGCATGCCACCTGTTTAGATTAAAAAAAAACATTAAATAATGACATATTGACATAGCAATGAAAATAATTTCATCAGTGATTAGAGAAAGGAGTGTCAAAATTAATACGGCATGATAACATCCAGTAGTGAAGCAACTTACACTTTGCAAATGCAGAAGCTTCTCATTTGTCAGTTTCTCAAGAGACAATGCTAGTTCCATAGCTGAAACAATAAAATATCTTACACATTAAATTAGCAGCTAGTGTCAAGCAAACCATAAACACAGTCACTGTAATCAACCTTGAAAATAATCCTGGCCATGGAACATATAACTTTTATAGTATAAGCAAACATTACTTGATTAGGAAAGCAAGATATACGTATCCCCCATGCAAAATATTCTATCCACAACATGAGAACAAGGGAAATATATACGTACTGCTGCATGGGTGGTGATACTCGATCATATATATGTTGTGATGGTGATAAGTGTACGTACAGAATAACAAGAGAGCAAATAATTCAGAATCTTAGAGAAAGTCAAACAATTTGTTCAGGCATTCACAAATATTGTCTTTAGTGATAAGACAGCAACAAAATTTGCAGACATGAATGAAATTTGACGCCCATAACTTATCATTACATTATTCTCGATCATATCCACACATGTTGCTCTCGGTCAGTGGCACCTCAAGATAATAAAATGGTTAAAAGCCGAATTTCAAAATATGAATTATAATTCATTTAGTAAATACTAAAAAAGTAAATTTTATTTAAATTTATTATATCGGATTTTAAAAACAGGACTTGTAGTTACTTATCATAAATTAAAAATTTCAACATTTTAATTTATTAAAATAATTAATTATTAGAATTATATCGATGAGATTTTAAAATATTTTGAAGATTTTAAAATTCATAATCCTCTAAAATTGTTTGTGTCCTAAACCTTGATAACCAATTCAGAGAGAGACCATCAATTGGATGCAAATTCATGGTTAAAAGATTACCATACAGCGCATCTCCTTTCTCAGGGTGGTCAAATTCAGAGGGTGGCCATACAATTGAATGCAGCTTCACTCTTCCTCCACGTTTGTTCTAAGAAATATTCAGAAAAATCTCAGATATGACATAGAAATATTCAGAAAAATCTCAGATATGATATAGACTACACCCGAATTCAAGAACACACAGATATATATATATATATATATATATGATGAAGGGAAAACATAGCTAACAAAATTAATATAAACCTGGTATTTCATCAGCTTCTCTGCATGCTCCCTCTCTTCCTCACTAGATTCCTTGAAAAACCTGAAACAGAAGTTTGATCACAATCAGATGACTTAAAGAAAAGAAAATCAAGCAAATAAAGAATTGTGTTAATTGGCTTCATTGATGACTCACTTGGCAAAGCCTTTAAGGGCAACGTTATCACGATCGAAGTATGCATACAAGGCATGATAGACATACGAAACATTGTATTCCACACTGTAATTTGAGCATCAAACAGGATATAGATCAGATACAAAGAAACTCAATCATGCAATCAAGAGTATAGAACAAAGAAATGAACAATAAATGCTCAAATTAGTGCTTAAAATTAGAAGAATAACATACTGGTAAAAGCCTCAAATCAATAGTAACAATAGAAACAACAATAAACACAGAACAGGAAAGCATCTTAGAGATTCTCACAAAGGGAACCATAGAACACAAAATGCAAACAAAATTGGATCAAAGCACATTCTTTTTCTCAAAAAAAAAGCCAGCAAACCCAAACATTCAACCAAAAACCACGAAAAAAAAGAAGACATGGATCACATACAAAAAAAAACTCAATTTTGCATTAGAAAGTACAGATCAAAGAAATGAACAAGAATTAAAACAAACGCTCAAATTAGTTCTTAAATTTAATTAGAAGAACAACACACTAAGAAAAATCACTAGAAACAAAGAAACAACAATGTTACACAGAACACGAAATCACCGTAAATATTCTATCAGAAAGAATTAGAAATAAAAATATAAAATTCAAACAAAAGAATAAAAAATCCCACTCTCTTTTCCAAAAAGAAAAAAAGGGCGAAAAAGGCAAAGATTAAAGTCCAGCAAAAAGGTTCAAGAAATACAAGCACAAAGTGTCACCTTTATGGCACCGCCAACTCAAATCTCCAACCAAAAACCAAGAAAACAAACCAAGAACAAATAAAACCTAAAGAAAGAATGAAACCCTACTTGATTTGCACGTTGATTGCGGTTTCGCAGTCATGGGAGTAGCACTGGCGAGTGAGGGACTCATGAGGAGACAAGGGCACAAGATGCGATCCCTCACGCTTGAGCTCCTCAAAAGGCTCAAAGACGACACCCGAGAGAGTCCGGCTATCAGTCGCCATGGCCACCAAGGCTCCATCTCTCGGCCCCTTCTTAGAAAGCCTCAAAACAGAGGACAAAGAAGGAAGAGCCACCACAGCACCATCACCACCAAAGGAAAATGGTTCCGGCGCCGGAGATCGGAGAGAGAGGGCGAGAGAAGCTCGGCAAAGCATGGCGATCTTGGAGGAGGAGAGCAATGGAGGAGAAGAGCAATGGAGGAGAAGAGATGGTGTGGGAGGTGGAAGAGTGTGGAAGGTGAGGGTCTATGGATATTGTAGCCGTTGGATGAATGACACGTGGACGGTGAAGATTTGGAGCGTGTGGAAAGCTCGTGGTTATTTGATTCCATTTGGGAATATTCGTGAGCTGGCGTTTCTTGGGATTTAGTTTGATGATTTGACATGCATTTTAGAGGGGCTTATCTGCAAAATTCTTCTGGTTTTTGCGTCTGTACCCTTGAAAATATTAAAATTGGTGAAAGTTTTTTTCTTTTTTTCCCTCTTCGCATCATTTAATGTAGGGGTGCAAAAAAATTTCGGATCCCAAACAAAACTGGGTCCCGGACAACTACTAATATAAATAGAAAAAAACTTGTGTCCGGACCCGTGCCCGATGAAATCCGGACAAACTTGCTATGTCCAAAACCCGATTTATTTTTAAAAACCGGGTTGTCCGGATGTTCAAATTTGTCCGAATTCTATAAGTTATTTTTAAGTTCGCTCAAATATTAAATTATACAAAAATAATTTAATTCACAGTAAATGTAAAAAAAAAATCAATAATTCAAAACTCAACTCAAATTATAGAAAAATCTAAGTCTTAATAGAAAAAACAATATATGTTTAAAGTTTTTAGAAGAATGGGCTTAAAACAAATGGACCTAAGGTTGTGGGTTTTAAAAGTTTTAGGGGTTAAAAGGGCCCGGTTGTCCGAATTTCTATGTCCGGACCCGACCCGGATTTAAATTCGGACAACCAAGCTATGTCCGGACCCGACCCCCATTTGCAAACTTTATGTCCAAATCCTTTTTATTCCGGGCCGGACAAAACCGGGCCAGCGGGTCCGGACAGATTATTGCCACCCCTATTCTAATGGAGAAATAATTTATGAGATTTTCTTAAATAGGTTGGAAAATAATTTTGGTATTTTTACGGGTGTAAGTTAAACAAATCATTTAAAACTGGATTTCTTTTAATGTTCAAATGTTCAATGTTTGCATATTTTTTTATTAATTATTATGATTTTTAAAATTGTTTATTATAGTTTTACTCTTTTTTGTTCCTGAGCAACTGAGATTTATGAAGATACAATATTAAACTTTTTTTATTTTTAGAAAAATAAGATTTCTATTATCAATTTATTTTATCAAATATTTATTATTAAATATTTTATTCAGTCGGGAAGACCATAGTCGTGGTTGCGACAGGCATTAATTTAAAATTTCTTGTAATTTAAATATTCATTAAAGGTCATTTACTATGATAAAATTTAGTGGAAATTGCCAAAATAACCCCCTAAGTTTCTAATATTTCCAAAAACACCCCATTAATTTGGGAATCCCTAAAAACCCCTTCCTTTTAAATACAGATGAATTTGAAACCCCTCAAGCATTTAATGGAGTTAGTTTTAAATTTTTTGGACGAAATTATCCCTTGCATGGGAAGTTGTGACAAGTGAGACGTGATTTGACCATAGCGCCTTTCTTTGCATGATAATTTTTCTCTTTAAGAGGAATCCGTTTTTTTCTTGGTTAATCCCCAAAGAACACCATTATTGGTGCTGGTTTCTTTTTTCTCTTTTCATCTCTTCATCTCTTCAACTTTTCCTTTTTCAAAGTTGTCGTTCACTGGACATCTTACGTAGGATTGGACCAGCTGCCTCGAAGAAGAACTCCCACTCAACTCTTTGACATTTCATTAGTTTTGCGCTCAAGGTATTGACGCGAGGTGGATCTTAGTTGAAGATGTTGTCGCGATTTCCTTTTGTTTTGATATTACGTAGCTTTCTTTTTTTAGTTTGATTTCTAAAAGTATTCTATTAGAAAGAGAATTTTTTTCGGTTTCATGGTGTGATTATTGGACGATCTTGTAGTTTGTAGGAAGTTTTTTCGCAAGAGTTTTTGATTGTTTTTCATTTTTCGTTTGTGTACGTAATCAAAAGCAATAATATTGTGTTGAAGGAGATTTTTTGATTGTTTTACAATTTCATTGTGATGTCCGACTCGATCCACATTTGTCTAGGGCGGCCGGGGTTTAATTTTGAATGTAAATATTGTTATTTACGTTTAACTATCGATTGTTCTATTTAAGTTTTCAAAGTTTATGTTTAAATATCAATGTTTACGTTTAACTACTGACAGTTTCTATTTAAATTTCATCTTTTTCTTTTTAAATTTGCGTTTGTTTATGAAAAGCGATTTTTCATAAATAACGAGCAAAATGTCTGATAATATGTGATAGTTTGTGGCAAACATATATAGCGAATATAAGTTATCATTTATGCTTTAGTTGGCGATAGTTTCTTTTGCGAGATCTACGATTGTGTCCCGCTGCTCGTGGTAGTGAAATGAGTTTTTTTAAATGATTAGCGCCTTCAAAAGCGTTGTCCGAGCGTACGATGACAAAACTTGAAAATGATCTAACGAGTAAGGAAGGCCTACTAAATCGTCGGGAGGGTGGCCTTGAGGGTGGAGACGGATACGCTCGTAGAATCCGAATACCTACTAAAAATCATTTCTGTTTAAAGCTGAAGCTGGATATATTTAAAGCAGAGACATAACATTTTAAAGCAGAGACTTGATAAATTTAAGCGGAAACATTTAAGCTTAAACAAAAAGCGTATAATTTTTAAAGCGGAAACAAAGACATGACGATAATAGTTGAGAAAAAAACATAAGTTTTAAGCAAAAAGCTGGGATAATTAATCGATAATTAACTTATACTAACTATGTTTATGTTTAAATATCATTGTTTCATTTTAAATTTGGGTTTTGTTTATGAAAAGCGATTTTTCATAAATAACGAGCAAAAATGTCTGATAATATGTCGATAGTTTGTGGCAAACATATGTAACGAATATAAGTTATCATTTATGCTTAGTTGGCGATAGTTTTTTTGCAAGATCTACGATTGTGTCGCACTCGTGGTAGTGAAATGAGTTTTTTTAAATGATTAGCGCCTTCAAAAGCGTTGTCCAGACATGCGATGACAAAACTTCGAAAATGATCTAACGAGTAAGGAAGACCCTACTAAATCGTCGGGAGGTGGCCTTGAGGGTGGGACGGATACGCTCGTAGAATCCGAATACCTACTAAAAATCATTTCTGTTTAAAAGCTGAAAGCTGGATATATTTAAAGCAGAGACATAACATTTTTAAGCAGAGACTTGATAAATTTAAGCGGAAACATTTAAGCTTAAACAAAAAGCGTATAATTTTTAAAGCGGAAACAAAGACATGATAATAATAGTTGAGAAAAAAAACATAAGTTTTAAGCAAAAAGCGGGATAATTAATCGATAATTAACTTATCTAACTATGTTTATGTTTAAAATATCATTGTTTCATTTTTAAATTTGGGTTTGTTTATGAAAAGCGATTTTTCATAAATAACGAGCAAAAATGTCTGATAATATCTCGATAGTTTGTGGCGAAACATATGTATCGAATATAAGTTATCATTTATGATTAGTTGGCGATAGTTTTCTTTCTGCAAGATCTACGATTGTGTCACGCTCGTGGTAGTGAAATGAGTTTTTTTAAATGATTAGCGCCTCAAAAGCGTTGTCCGAGCGTACGATGACAAAACTTGAAAATGATCTAACGAGTAAGGAAGACCCTACTAAATCGTCGGGGTGGCCTTGAGGTGGGGACGGATACGCTCGTAGAATCCGAATACCTACTAAAATCATTTCTGTTTAAACTGAAAGCTGGATATATTTAAAGCAGAGACATAACATTTTAAAGCAGAGACTTGATAAATTTAAGCGGAAACATTTAAGCTTAAACAAAAAAAGCTGTATAATTTTTAAAGCGGAAACAAAGACATGATAATAATAGTTGAGAAAAAAACATAAGTTTTAAGCAAAAAGCGGGATAATTAATCGATAATTAACTTATACTAACTATGTTTATGTTTAAATATCATTGTTTCATTTTAAATTTGGGTTTGTTTATGAAAAGCGATTTTTCATAAATAACGAGCAAAATGTCTGATAATATGTGATAGTTTGTGGCAAACATATGTAACGAATATAAGTTATCATTTATGCTTAGTTGGCGATAGTTTTCTTTGCAAGATCTACGATTGTGTCCGCACTCGTGGTAGTGAAATGAGTTTTTTTAAATGATTAGCGCCTTCAAAAGCGTTGTCCGACATGCGATGACAAAACTTCGAAAATGATCTAACGAGTAAGGAAGGCCTACTAAATCGTCGAGAGTGGCCTTGAGGTGGGACGGATACGCTCGTAGAATCGAGATACCTACTAAAATCATTTCATTTTAAAGCTGAAAGCTGGATATATTTAAAGCAGAGACATAACATTTTAAGCAGAGACTTGATAAATTTAAGCGGAAACATTTAAGCTTTAAACAAAAAGCTGTATAATTTTTAAAGCGAAACAAAGGACATGACAATAATAGTTGAGAAAAAAACATAAGTTTTAAGCAAAAAGCGGGATAATTAATCGATAATTAACTTATACAACTATGTTTATGTTTAAATATCATTGTTTCATTTTAAATTTGGGTTTGTTTATGAAAAGCGATTTTTCATAAATAACGAGCAAAAATGTCTGATAATATCGCGATAGTTTGTGGCAAACATATGTAGCTGAATATAAGTTATCATTTATGCTTAGTTGGCGATAGTTTTTTTGCAAGATCTACGATTGTGTCCGCACTCGTGGTAGTGAAATGAGTTTTTTAAATGATTAGCGCCTTCAAAAGCGTTGTCCGAGCATGCGATGACAAAACTTCAAAATGATCTAACGAGTAAGGAAGGCCTACTAAATCGTCGGGAGGTGGCCTTGAGGGTGGGACGGATACGCTCGTAGAATCAGAATACCTACTAAAATCATTTCTGTTTAAACTGAAGCTGGATATATTTAAAGCGAGACATAACATTTTTAAGCAGAGACTTGATAAATTTAAGCGGAAACATTTAAGCTTAAACAAAAAGCGTATAATTTTTAAAGCGGAAACAAAGACATGACAATAATAGTTGAGAAAAAAACATAAGTTTTTAAGCAAAAGCTGGGATAATTAATCAATAATTAACTTATACAACTATGTTTATGTTTAAATATCATTGTTTCATTTTAAATTTGGGTTTGTTTATGAAAAGCGATTTTTCATAAATAACGAGCAAAATGTACTGATAATATCGCGATAGTTTTGTGGCGAAACATATGTAACGAATATAAGTTATCATTTATGCTTAGTTGGCGATAGTTTTTTTGCAAGATCTACGATTGTGTCCGTACTCGTGGTAGTGAAATGAGTTTTTTTAAATGATTAAGCGCCTCAAAAGCGTTGTCCAGACATGCGATGACAAAACTTGAAATGATCTAACGAGTAAGGAAGGCCTACTAAATCGTCGAGGGTGGCCTTGAGGGTGGGATGGATACGCTCGTGAGAATCCGAATACCTACTAAAATCATTTCTGTTTAAAGCTGAAGCTGGATATATTTAAAAGCAGAGACATAACATTTTTAAAGCGAGACTTGATAAATTTAAGCGGAAACATTTAAGCTAAACAAAAAAGCTGTATAATTTTTAAAGCGAAACAAAGACATGATAATAATAGTTGAGGAAAAAAACATAAGTTTTAAGCAAAAAGCGGGATAATTAATCAATAATTAACTTATCTGACTATGTTTATGTTTAAATATCATTGTTTCATTTTAAATTTGGGTTTGTTTATGAAAAGCGATTTTTCATAAATAACGAGCAAAAATGTACTGATAATATGCGATAGTTTGTGGCAAACATATGTAACGAATATAAGTTATCATTTATGCTTAGTTGGCGATAGTTTTTTTCTCAGAGATCTACGATTGTGTCACGCTTTCGTGGTAGTGAAATGAGTTTTTTTAAATGATTAAGCGCCTTCAAAAGCGTTGTCCAGGCGTACGATGACAAAACTTCAAAATGATCTAACGAGTAAGGAAGGCCTACTAAATCGTCGGGGTGGCCTTGAGGTGGGACGGATCGCTCGTAGAATCAGAATACTCTACTAAAATCATTTCTGTTTAAACTGAAGCTGGATATATTTAAAGCGAAACTTGATAATTTTTAAGCGGAAACATTTATGTTTAAACAAAAAAAGCTGTATCATTTTAAAGCGGAAGCAGGGGACGAGACAAGGATAAAAAGTCTTCCAAAGTTTGTTTGAGAAAATAAAAAAAGAAATGTAAAAAAATGTTAGAGCATGATGTGATTGGACGTTTTTTTCCCACCATTTTTAAGGGCAATGATGGAATTTCACAACATGGACCCAATCCAAGTGACCTACAAGGGGTAAAAAGGAAGTAAAATGATAAAGGAAGGGTTGTCTGTGGTATTCATAACTTGCAGGGGTTGTTTGGGAAATTTTAAACAGTGTAGGGGGTAAATAGTAATTTTCCCTAAAATTTACTAATTTTTACAAAAATGTATAAACAACTAATTTTATCTTAAAATAAGGATTAAAAAATTCTATGAACATGAAAATAAACAAAAAGGGAAAAGCTTTATTAGGAACATGAAATGAAAAGAATTTAGTTGCCCTTAGTTGATATTGTATTAATTGAAGTTGAAGTTGATTAGAGTAAATTAAGAAAGATTTTTTTTAATTACATTTGAGCATTATTCGATGCCTCTCAAAAAGGTGTTTATGATACAGATTTTAAAGAGTTATATACAATTATATAAAAAAAAAAAGAATTTATTTATAAAGCCACAAAATTATAAAAATTTATAATTTTAAATTAATAACGTACTTATAATATTACCCATGCCATCAAAATTATGACGTTTTATCATAAATAATTTAATTAAAAATAATAATAATACAGATAATTAATAAAAATAAATTAAAAAAATCATTGTGGATAATACCGATAGATGAATAGTCAATATAATAATATCAGATTGAAAAAAAGGCATTTACTAATTTGTTTTTTTTTAATACCAATGTTACAAGAGCAATAATAACGGGTATGCATCTAGCTGAAAATTAATCTGACTATGCACTCTCATTTTATGGTACACCTATATATATAGATGTTAATTACCATGGTTCTTTTTTTATCTTTTTATTTGCATGTTGTTGTTCTGTCCCGCATCTGTTATCCTCATCTCTGGTGAGGATTTCAGACAGTTCTTTTCTTCTTAAGTTCTTTTGTTCAATATTTCTTCTCCGTTGTATTACCTTGTATTTCTTCTTTTACAATGAATCAGTGGTTTATCCACTTTATTCAAAAAAAAAAAATTTTGTTCATTACTCAAATTTGATATGCTTTAAAACATAGTGATGCCAAAAGTAAAGTACCCGAATGTATGTTATTACATATGCAATTGTTACATTTATAAAAAATAAGTCAAAGAAATATAAATTAAATTAATGTAAATTTTGAAAAAATTTATATCTTTTAAATGTTTCGATTTTATTCAGTTTTTTAGCCATGCACATTGGAATCATAGCCTGATGATAATCCGATCAGTGTCACCAATAGCACTCTATTTGATCACTTCGACTGCTCATAGGGAAGATATCCTCTCTATTTTTAGGGGCTTATTTGATTTTTCGTTTGTTGTCTTTTCAACTCCAGTGGACTTTGCTATTATATTTTTGTTATTTTTTATAATTATTTTTTTATTTTGTTTTGTTTTGAAATCTTTATATTGGTATTCATATTTTTAATAAATTTATAATTTATTTATTTTATAAAAAAATTTCAAACTTAAAAAAAAATATCCAATTCACAACATAGATTAGGTTCATTGAACCCCTCTGGATAAAACTGGAGAGTTACGAGGAAACTAAATATTTTGGTTTTATAGAACTAATTAAAAGTTTATATATATATATATATATATATATTAAAAAAATATTATGAGAACTTAAAAAGAGAAAATATAGATCATAACTTTTATGAGTTTTTTTTTTTAAAAATTCTAACATATGTGAAAATAGATGAAATTGGTAAAATTACTCAACACCGAAATGATATAATAATAAATACTTTGGCAGTGAAAAGACAAATACATATTCAAAACCATGCACATGAATAAACCTCTATTATGTGCACCTCCATATATATTTGTTCGTTTGACATGCCATAAAAGTGGGGACACTTATTATTTTTATAAAAAAAATAAAATGACAGAACCACATAAATTGACCATTACCGAATGAAACTTAATTAAGAGTTAATCACAAAATTAATCATGTGGGAAAGGAATAAATTAAGAAGACGTATACTTTAAAAAATCGAAGGGGCCAAGTAGCGTGTGGAGGGCTCACGCACTGAAGTGGACAAGTTTCCATAAAACCAAAAAAAGGTCATGTTATCATTTCATGCACGTTCACTTTAAGAACTTGTATTATTACTCATTGAATTAAATCCTACTCATAGCCATGCAGTTTCTTTGTTTTTATTTCTTAGTTGCGCCTTCATTTGATTTTTCAATTTAGCATCTTCCTTCAATTGATGGTGATATTTATATATATATATATATATATATATATATATATATAGTATATATAGATGATGATTGTGTCCAAGTAGATATAGAATTCGAATTCTAGACTATAAATGTTGGAATAGGGAAGGGAATAAAATGCAACTATAAGAAGTTTGATATTTATCCATTCAATTATAAAATTAATTTTTTCATAATTTTTTAAATTATATATTTTTTTTATTATGATTATAGTAGGCTTTATATCAAACTATAAAAGGTGCGGGTTCAAAAACTGGCTAATTAATATTATGAAAACATAAAAATAATCAAGAGTAATAACCAACTAAGGAAAGGGTCATGTTGCATTTTAGAAATAATAACAATAAATATGGATCAATTTTTGCTCTTATTTTGTGCTTTAGTAAAGTAAAAAATTTAAAAAATAACATAAATGTTTATAGCTTACAGTACTTGGCTCTATAGTGAAAATTAAAGATGAAACATTTAAAGAGCTGAAGCTCAAGACTTCATGGAAGCAGTGATGGTAATAGGTTACCAGTTGTATATATGAGCTTACAATCCAAATCTCTCATTCTCAGCTGAAATCACACAGTCTGGATAATCAATCTCTAATCCGTACACATGCCGGCTCCTAATATATGACTTGTCTAAATTTCATAAAAAAATTAAACAAGAGGATTTAGTATAAACTTTTAACGATACTATATACAAATTATTCACTAGCCTTAACAAGCCAAGAGCTAGTTTGGTGGTGTTCTCATTTATCTTATGAATTTAGAAATTAAGTTTAGAAATCATTCATTTAATTTGATAAACAAGTCAAGCTGAGCCATTAACAAGCCCAGCGTCCCAAGCTTTTAAAAAAACGTATTAATGGAGTGCAGAAGACTTTTCAAAATATTGATGAGAAAGAAGGTACAACAAATTAATAATAACAGTGACGACAACTACAAGATGTTGGATGTGGGTCATGTGGGTCCCACATGTTTTTACTGCTCAAACCTTTTAGTCCCATCATTTGCGTAGTGGAGAGTTCTTCAAAGAATTCGTTCTATAAATACATGCTAAAACCTTGAACCAAAAACACACACTTGCTTATTTCTTCTCTCATATTCTCTTTCTTCCGGGTGTGCCTTTTTACGTGCCTGGAAAACCCAATTATTCTGTTCTCATTCTGTGGTTCTTTGCCTGAACCTTGCAGGGTGCGCTTGGGATATCTCGGCGCTAAGCGTGCTGGAGCTCACGAGTTCTTCCTTCCGGGGTTAGTGTATCCTGCGCTTGGAGTGGGGCGAGAAAATCCCCTACGAGGGAGGCCAGATTCAGCGTTAGAGGCGGTCTTCCGCACGCCTACCCCAGTCGGAAATTTCTAACTATTATTTTTGAATTATTATATCACTGTGATTTTGTATTATAGGTTTACAACTCTTGTTTATAGTATTTGCATGCTATTCAGTAGTATATTTCCTACATTCTAACTCTGAATTGTGTCTTATACATAAATTGTTTAGCTGCAAATATATTTCTGTATTTTATAAGCATATTCTGCGATATTATATTTTGTACGCATAATACTATAGACTGTACTTTATACATAGATATCCTGTATACTATATTCATACATATAATACTGTATCTCGTATTCTTATACATATAGTTCTACAGTATTGTATTTCTGCTTCTGCACATTAAAACTTGCTTGTGTCACATTAGTAGACCCTGAACTTGATTAACGTACATTACACACACATGGATGCACAATCGATACTTAGGTGTAAACTGTCAAGTTTGTGCAGTAAGGTGAACTTTAGGAGGGTGGAAACATCAGTGAATTTTGGTTGTATACCTTAGGAGTATCCACGCTCTTACTCTATCCTCCGATTCCGATTCCTCGATCTTGATCCTAGTGGACTTACCCGATTATCCATCTCAGTCGTAGACCAAAACATCTAGCTCCTTAGCTCCTAGTAAAACTCTGAAGAGATCGATTTCCCCTGCCATAGAATTCTTAGCATTCTTTCCGATCGTCTTTTACTGATAAATACTTTGATTATAAGAGCGCTAAGGATATATGAGATGCCTTAGAAAAGGAGTATGGCCACGATAATGCTACTAGGATTAGCCACGCTGAGCATAGAGTTTTGAAAAATTACAAGATGGTAGCCAGAGTAGAGATGGGAGAAACTGATTCACACCTTCGGGACTACCTTAGTGCCATAGAGTAGTGATCATGCATGTACAATGAGAGCCACATTGTGTCCGTTCCTCTGAACAAGCTACCACCTTCTTGGTCGGGGGCTTTGCAAAATGGACTTAGACACAAGATTGATTCCTTGGACCTTGTAGGAGTTTACAACACCATTAGAATTGAGGGAAGCCAAACCCGAATCTTCTCTAAGGGTGTAGATCCTCATAAAGGTCGGGTTTATCTAGCGAACATAGTGATAGCCCTAATAGCTCTAAAAAGCTCTAGGAATACCCACTCTTCGATGAGGGTCGTCGGGTTTTCCCAAAGGGAAATCCTTTAAGGCCAAGGGCAAAGCTAACCCATTCTCGTTCTCAAACCTCTCGAGAACTCCCAAATCTTACGCTTCTAAACCTTATGAGAAAAGTCCTAAACATTGTTTTGTTTGTGGTAGGACAAACCATGTTGCTCGTGATTGCTTCTTCCGTAAGACTGAACCTGTCAGCAAAAACTCCGGTCCACCCAAACCGCAAGTAAAATGTACTTAGGATGGGTGAACCTTCCCTCCGGGACATTCTTTAGGGTCGAGTATCTTTCATTCCTTACATCGATTTGACTTGTCAAAACCTAGAGTGGTTTCTTGATTATGGTGCTAACGTCCATGTTTCTGCGTGACAGTTTACAGTTCTCCACTTATCGGGTCTCAAGTGGAGGATGTGTAACTCTTGGAAATGGCTCGATAGCACTGCGTGTTAGGGAGAGGAGCGGATTGATTTGAAAGATGACATGCGGGAAAGTTCTCACTCATTGAGCGTTCAGCATGCCCGACATTAGATCTTATCGGTGGTTCCCCTTTTGATTCGATCCGGTTATAAGATTGTACTTGAGTCAAACACGTCTTGTAATCTCCGGGGAGTAATCTTTTTTATTGGTAAAGGTTTTGTATCCGGTGGTCATTCGAGCTCGATGTATGTGAACCTTCTAATTTATCTATCAATGAAAGTTCTGATTATCTTTCTTCCTCTTCTTCTGTTATTTTGAACATTGAATCTTCTGATCTTTGGCATGGAAGATTGGGTCATGTGAACTTTGGATCCATTAGAAGGTTGATGAACCTTGAACTGATTCCTAAATCCAAGATTGATCAAGTTTCTAAATGTCAAATCTGTGTTCAAGCCAAATTACCCAAGAAACCATTTCCTCGCATTCACCGTAATTCTGAAGTTCTTGATTTGATCCACGGTGATATTTGTGATTCTTGTAGACCTCCTACCGGAGCCGGGAAACCGTTATTTCATTACCTTTATCGATGATCATTCCCGATTCTGCTATATCTATTTGATCAAATCCAAAGATGAAGCCCTTAGCAAGTTCATGATTTTCAAAGCGAGCTGAGAATCAGCTAGAGCAAGATCATTAAGGTTCTTAGATCTGAAAGTAGAGGTGGAGAGTATACTTCTAATGCTATGTCTTCGTTACGTGAGCGAGAATGGGATTGTGCATGAGTTCTACTGCTCCTTACACTCGAGTCAATGGGGTTCTTGAAAGGAAAAAGCAGGACATTGATGGACATGGTAAATGCCATGACTATTAAGTTCTGGTGTGCCGAGGAACTTGTGGGGGAGGCTTTGCTCTCAGCTTGTTTTATACTGAATAGAATTCCTTTTAAGGATCGTAGCACAACACCCTATGAACTTTGGAAAGGAAGAGCCCCACATCTCAACTACTTCAAAGTGTGGGGGTGTCTAGCTAAGGTTAAGATCCCTGATCTTAGAACTCGGAAGATAGGCCCTAAAAACCTTAGATGCACGGTGTTTGTAGGGTATGCTCGAGATAGCTAATGTTGGAAGATTCCTAGTTATTAACTTTCAGAGGTGAGTGAAATAACTAGAAACACTATCATTGAAGCTAGAATCTTTGTCTACTTGAGAACATCTTCCCTCCGAGATCGGCCTCCAATCCCGAGTCATACAGTACCTCGACCTCTAGCTCTACTTGGATGGGTTCCTATCCCATGTCCCGGGAACCTAGAAGAAGCAAAAGAGGTAGAGTGGAAAAAGGAACCTAGGTGATGATTTTGTCACCTTCATGATTGAGGATACTCAACCACTTATCAAGAGGCTATGCCTTCGTTGATTCGGTTTTGGAAAGAAGGCGTAGATGATGAGTACCACTCAATCATGAGTAACCACACTGGATACTTACTTCCCTCTTGGGAGGTAAACCTTTGGGCTACGTAAATGGGTCTTCGGGGAAGAAAGCTGAGACAAGATGGATCCATTGAAAAGTTCAAGGCCAGGTTAGTTGCAAAAGGGTTCAAACAGAAAGAGGGACTTGATTACTTTGACACCCTACTCACCGGTTACTTTCGCACCACCACCATTGAGGATCCTTATAGCACTTGCCTACGCTTTTCGGAGTCTTGAAATCCATCAAATGGATGTAAAGAGGCGCTTTCTGAAATGTGAGAATTTCTAACTCCTAATGGTGCGAAGGCTGATGTCAATCTTG
>NC_052479.1:1703658-1814055 GCF_009730915.1 Dioscorea cayenensis subsp. rotundata
AACATGATTCTCACATCATATATGATTTATTTCTTCCTAAAGATATGATAAGGCCACCAAAAAAGGAAAAAGTTAATTAAAAAAAAGAGTACGCATTCAAAGCAAGAAAAAGATTGGTTGAATGGTTGTACAAACGTGTAAAGGACGCAGTAAAGAGACCCCACATGTTATGTCATCGACAATAAACTCAGAAGCTTCTAAAATGTAAACCTTGACTATTAAAAAAAATAATATATATATATCCATATATATTTGACCATTTCAAACATCTAAATATAAAGCTGTATTGATGTATAGTATTGTTTTGTGGCTCAAAGGCCTCAAATAAATGAACAAATGAATATATAACAAGCAATATTGCATGAAATAAATTAGTACATATGTGTGTTTTTCTAACTTAAAACTAAACTTAGTTAAGCCATGAGAAAAAATCCTCTCTTGGTTCATCCTTAGTTCTGGATAACATGTTCTCCATTTGCACTCTTTGTTCTTGATGTTGATGTTGTTGTTGTTGGCTCATATAATAAGCCATTGATGATGAGTTTTCATAGACTTGATTTTGCACCATTTGTAGTGTGAATGGAGCTTGACTTTGACTTGACGAACTTGGTCTTGCATTCATGGCATTGTTAGTAGTATGACTTGCCATGGCTGAGGGTCTTATGGCCATGGTAATGTTGTTGTTATTCAAGTTTCCAGCACTGCCCCTGGCGGCCGGAACATCGTGGTTGTGCTTGCCTTCATATGTCGTGATCACAGCTCGAAGATCATGCGATGCTCGCTCGACATGCTTCCTCACTGGACATCCATTACTTGTGCATTTGTAGTAACTCCTGCATCGATTCGATGTTGCAGTTAAATAAAATGACTCTATTCTCACATGGACCATGATTTTTATTTTATATGTTTCTTACCGTGGATTTGGATTTCCTTTCACTACTTTTTGCCCGTATTTTCTCCATCGATAGCCATCGTCGAGAATGTCTATATCGCTGGTCGTCTGAACCACAACTCTTGGTTCTCTCACTGTTCGATTACCCGAAACTGATACACTTTCATTATCTCCTTCACTCTTCCTACGAAATTAACAATACTTACTATCAAACTTAGAGAGAACAGATTAACTGAACCAAATACAAACTAAATAAGAAGTCAAAAACAAGCTTACCATCTCTTTGCATCAGGTTCTTCCCTATCAAGTTCATCTCCATCAGGCTTGCATGGATCAACATCATCATCACCGAAAGAAGCCGAAGAATTATCCGGCGTGCCACCGAAAGAATGATCAGAGGCCTCATGCTGAGAATTAGAAGCTTGAAGTGCTTGAGATGATAATGAGTCTCTCCTAGCTGGCTGTGGCTTTGGATGATTGTGAGTACCTTTATAAACAATCTCAGTGATTTGCCCATCCAATGCCCTCTCCACCTTCTTCTTTGTGGGACAATTCGGGTAAGTACACTTGTAATAACTCCTTGGATTTTCACTTCCCTTCACTTGCTTCTGCCCATACTTTCTCCAATTATATCCATCTTCTGATCTTCTCTGTTTGAGAGTGTTTGGATTACTATAATTGCTTGGCATACTCAACCCTTCACTCTTTATAATTTGATGAGTTCCACACTTGTTGTTGATGCTCCTACAATACATACATATATAAATTAGATACATGGAAAAGATTAGATTAGAACTATAATATATATATATATATGCACACATACCGAAGAAGAAGAAGAAGGTTGAAAGGATTGCATGTTGGAAGGTTTTTGGACATGAAAAGAGAAGTCTGAGTAGGGTTTGGCTTCTTCATCCTTGATGCCTTGTGGATAAAGATAACTCCCACTTGTTGGAGATTGCAAGAACTATATATATGTGTGTGTATAAACATCAAACCCAAAGGAAAACAAAATCAAAATATAGGAATAATTATTTGAAAAAAATGAAATTGAGTGTATATATATATATATATATAGTACATGCATACTTACAGTAGAGGAAAGGAGGACAGGAGAGTCTAAGAGTTCAGCAGGGCTAAGCCCTGCAGGGATGGAGAAGTAGGAAGGAGATATGGGAGGGGGTGAAAGAGGTAGAGAAGGAGGTGTTATTGACTTAAATTTAGGTAGAAAAGTTTCGGTGTGATCGGAGAAGCCATGACTCGAAGAGAGCCTCATCCGGTTATCGTTACCGGTATCGATGTCTCCGGAGAGCAAGTCTGAGAAGGAGAATGAGTTTTGTGATGAGTCTAGGCTTCCTTTGGATGAAGAAGCCATAGATGAATGTTACAATGGTTGTGTGAGAAGAAGAAGAAGAAGAAGTTTTGGAAGAGGTGGTTGGTGTTTAGTTTATATACTTGTGTAAAAGAAGTGGTTAAGAGATGGGAGTCATTGATGACCAAGAGAGGGCAAGGGTGGAAAGTTTGACTGTTGAATGGAAAGTCAAAGTTTGACTAGTCAAAGTGGCGGCTAGAGTCCGATGTAGGGTTTTTCCTAGATGTTACATGAAGACCTTCGTATGTGGGTGTATGAGTAACATGAAGGGAAAAATAATGAAATTTTGTTATTATTTGTAATTTATAATTAATTATTTATTAAATGAAATGGAGAAAAAATAATATATATATATATATATATATATAATGATTATATTGAATTTTTCTTTTAGGTATTAGGTTTAATTATTGTCTCTTTAGCTTAGGTATTTGATTTCTTGATCATAATAATTCAAGTTTGAGTTGAAATTTTCTGGCTAAACTTCTATTAATAAGCATGGAGAAAAAATATATAATTTTATTGATTTTATTTATTTATTTATTTATTTATTTATTTATGTATTTCTTCTGCTTGTGTTTGGAAGGGAAATTGATAAATTTTGTAAGAAAAATAATGAAATGTTTATTTTTTACTTTTAATATTTTATTAGAGGAAGAAAATTAAATGGAGAAATATACACTAATTATACTTGATTTTCTCTTAACATTTAGATTTTTACCCTTAATTTGGATATTCAATTAATATGAGTTTAAATCAAGTATGACTTTGCATTTTCAAACTATGCTTCAATTAATAAAAATGGGGAATATTAGAAAAGTATTATATTTGTTTTATAATTATTTAACTTTATTTATTTATCTATTTATTTGGACAAGCCACCCACATCCACAAAATCCTCAAGTCCTTCACCCATATCTTAAAAGCGTTGAACTACAGACTTTCTCCATGGTGGTATCTTTGATTTTTGATTTAAGACAAATTGATAAATTTTGTAAGGGAAAAAAATTCGTTGCTATTTAATTTTAAGATAAAAATAAAAAAAATATTTATAAATAATTATTTTGAATTTCTGTTTTTAACGTGCAATTTTCTTATGCAAAATTGACTCGTACTATAAGTCAATAATATTGATTCAAACTCAAGTTACAAAAATTTACGGTGAAACTTATTAATAAAAATTAATGAAGTATATATGAAACCGATTAATTAATCATCATTGAAACTATGCTTTTTTTTTACTTAAGTTAAATATTAATTAAGCTTTTAAGCTATTTGCAAACACTTTAAAAGTGATTAAATGTGTGCATACAATAATTAATACATATTTAAATAATATAAATTGAAGCTCAAATAAATTCAAATATATCCACAAGCATTAATCTCCTAATTTATAAGGGCATTTAATTCAAATATTCTTGGAATCGTGATTACTGGGACTATAATTAATAATATAAAAGATCATGCTTGTTATTTCCCAACTGCCTGAGCTTATTAATTTAATTGACTCCATCCATGCTAGAATTCAGAGTCAATTCAGTCAAGTCAATCACACAAATCAGATCAACACAAATTGATACCCATGGGAGCTTCTGAAAGATCAACCAGTGTTTTCAGTCCTTGGTTATTTTTTTTAAAAAATTAATTAATTAATTTTTTTTAATAAAATCGAAAAGCGACAAAATAAATGATAAACGGATACGGAGATGCATTAATCACGATGACTTGACTGATCTCCTAAGAATAAACCCCGAGCCATATAACTCTAAATCTGACAAGGAGAACAAGAGGCATTACTCACACATTTTAGGAGAATCCAAAAAGTGAATTATATTTTAAAAAATTTAAACTCGAGACCTTTCAATCATAAACACGGGTAATTACCGATGGGTTAACCTATAGTTCCTAAAATATATATATATATATATATATATATATTTTTAACACCTATCTCCCTCCACCCTTCTCTTGTTCTTTGTTCTTTCATAGGCAAGCTCACAAGCTTCCTAAGCTTCTATGAGCTCAGCCAGCTTTAATGAGTTGTGAGAGAACAAAAAACTAAAAAAATACACGAAGAGTAAAATTAATAGTAAATTTTAAAAAAATTATGGGAGTGTAAAATATTTTATTAAATGACTTGGGATTTATTGAACAAAAATAAACTCGCAGGTTCTTGGAGATTCTTTTGAAAATTTAGTTAATCAATATGAAAATTATTTGTTAATTCATATCGTAAAGCAAGGTGTCAAACCTTGAGTACCAATCTTCCTTAATTTGGCTGGTAAGAGCATCTCCAATCAAGCTTCAAATTTGAAGCATTTGATTGGATTTGGCGCAGGGTGCGCTCCAACCCAGCGCTAAATCCTGCGCCAAATCCACATTTTGCTACAGTGGCGCGCCACATTTTGCGTGTCACTGTAGCAGCGTTATTTTTTTAAAAAATTCTTTTTAGATTTTTTGGTTTTTTGTTTTCTTTGTTTTTCTGTTTTCATTTTTATTAAATTTATATTTATAATTTCATTTTTTGTTTTCTTTTCTGTTTTTTCTTATTTTATGTTTTAAATTTTTTTTTTTAATTTTAATTTTATTTCTGTAAAATTTATATTTATAACTTTATATTTTAATTAAATTAAAGAAAATAATTTGCGAAATATGAATTTATTAAATTAATTAAAATTACATATGCGATAAAAAAACATGAAAAATAATCTTAAAACATACAATATCATCGATATCAAAAATAAAAACCCTACAACACCTAAAAATAAAGTTTGAAGAAATGACTTTAATAGCTGATTACGTTATCGCCGCACCACTAATATCTGAAGATGTCATTAAACATATTAGATTCGAATTTCATTGTCTGCTTTGTATACATAGACGAATATTTCGATAAGTCGATGAAATCAAATCTCCTCATCGAATGGATTTTTATTTTATATTTAATAAATATTTATAATAATTATAAAAAAATTAAAAATCATATTTTAAATAGTATAATATTTAAATTCAATGGTTAAAAAGTGGAAAAGATTTAAAGATAATTAAAACTTAGTTGATAGTATAAATATATAAATCGTGAAATAAGAAGAATATTCTTAGAATATTATATTTTGTAGCTTAAAAATAGTAGATGCTAGTTGGAGAAAACTTTCACTCGTAGAGTTCGTATTTTTAAGATCAGTCACCAAATATAAAAGTTTTTAGATGGAGATGGCCTTAAAGAATAAAAATATAAGCTAATTCCTATATAATTATTCAATTTAAGAATATTGCTAATCCATATTATGGGTTAAAAAAAATATAAATAGATTATAAAAAACTGATATTTATAAAAAAAATTAAATCACATATGAAAGTAATATTAATTATGGAAAACTAAATAACATGTGGAAAAATATTGATTTGTTTTTATTCAATAAATTATTATGTTAGATGGTGTTAGGAGTTGAGCATCTTTATCAATAATTCATTGTTTATATTAAATTTTACAAGGATTATGCTCAGTCAACTCAACTTATTTTGCTCAGTCAACTCAACTTATTTTAATTCGAGATTTAAGCTTCATCACAGTGCTGAGTTGGAATAATCTACAAAAATTGATTGATACGTGCAATAACAATAATTAATTAATAGCATTAATAATAATTTGAAAAAAATATTACATATATGAGGGGATTTTTGTTTTTGTTTTTTTATTTCGTCATTGCTTCTTGGTTTTGTTATCAATTTTTTTGAAAAATAAAAAGCATATTTGGATACACTAACTATATGCATTTTAAATAGCTAAAAACACAAAACACATTTAGTTGGCACAAAATAGGATTTTTTGTCATTTTAAAAAAAATCATATTTTCTTATATTTTTTATAAAAATTTATTTTTATATTAATTTACTTAATTGTATTATTAAATAAAATTAATAACATGAGACCGGTTTTGTACAGATAAAAAATTTCTCATAAAAATTATACTATTTAAAACTAAAAAATTTATACATGTTGATAATCTTCCAATAACATGGTTGCAATTTCATTTCTAATATGACCTATTTGTTTTAGTTTACAGCGTCAATGGTGGAATCAAAAGGATGCTATAGGGGTTGCTTAGTCGGAAAACTAAAAACAGATTTTTTTGAGGATTGGACTTAAAAAAAATTAATATTAAATTGGATCCATCCGATTAAAAAAATAAAAAAATAAAAGAGGAGGGAATTATGATATATATATATATATATATATGAGTATGAATCATCTATGTACGTTCATAGATTTTAAATCTATGAACGTTGCTGGACCGTTGGATTGTGAAAAGTGGGATGCATAGTATTTTAATATAAACCGTTCAACCAATTTATGCACAGTACTTGAAAAAATTCTGAACCGTCTCAACTAAATTATAAACAAAATCAAAATTAATGAACCCAAGTAATCCTTCATTAAATCTCACTGTAGCATCAATTTTGACACTATGCTCAACTTTGGGTTTTACGAACGTCCATAGTTGATGTTTTTCTCTCTCTCTATATATATATATATATATATTTATATGTTACATCCAAATTTATAAAAATCAGAGAGTCAAACAATTAATATTTTTCATAAATATTTTCTAAAAATATAATTTTTTATACTGGTAAGAACCAATTTGTAAAATATCGACATACCAAATAATAAACTTTTATAAATATTTTTTAAAAAAATTAGTTTTTAAGACTATTGTTATTAATTTGTAAAAAAATATATGTTTTAGAAAATAAATTTCAAAAAACCAAGAGATAGAGGAGAAGAAGAGAGGGTTTCATGGAAGGAGTTTTGAAATTTTTTTAAAAAAATTGAAAACATAAAATATTATTTTTTATTTTTTTGAAAATATGAAAATTATTGTTAAAATTTTTGAAAACTAAAACAGGATACAAAACATAATTTTTATTAATTTTGTTTTCAAAATATTAAATTAAAAATTAAAACAGGAAATATCATTAATGGCAAATGACCCCTAAATTAACTTCTCAATTTAAAAAATAAAATAAAATAAATTAAGATTTGATACATTAATGAAAGTGTGAGTATAATATTTCTTGTGACCATTAATACGAGAATGACTTTGTTTCTTTATTATTGCTATTGCAGACTCCCAAAGTTGTATGGTTGACTCCATCCAAGTTTGAATTCAAAGTGAATGTAGTCAAGTCAATAACACTCATTTTCACACATTTATACAAATATAAATAATTTACAAACATGTATGAGTACAATTCAACTTTAAGATCAATATTTATTAATTTAATTAACTCATCACTAAGTAACAAAGCATTACTTGACATAGTTTGATAAACATTAATATATATATATATATATATATATATTCAGAAACATCGATGCAAGAATATGGTAGATTTCTTAAAAAAAATACATGGTGGATGAAAACTATGCTATTTTCTAGAAAAGAATAAAAAAGAAGAGAAAAATAAAAAAATGATACAAAATTTTATTCAAATTAAATCATGAGTATCATCAAGATATACTTCTATTACTAACTAATAAAAATAATAAATCAAATAAATAAAGAGGGTTAAATTAAGATTAATCTTCAGACCAAGATGTTGCAGTTTTTCCAATCTTATGAAGAACTTTGACTACTTCCTCAGTTGTCACATTCCCTGTCACTGTGACCTTGTTCACCTCTGTGTCAAGCCTATATGTTTCTATATCTGCAAATCATACATAAATGAATGGATTAATTACTTTGAATAGAACTTAATTAAGATTAATATATATATATATATAATACCTTCAATCTTTTTGATGGCCCTCTTGATAGATTTGATACACTTGTCACAGTGCATTCCTACCTTCAATTCCACCACCTTAATTCCATTACAATCAAGACCATCAATATATGCACATATAGAGCTCATATTGATAAAACTAAGAAGAAGATTATGAATGATTAAATAACACTTACAGCCATTGAAGTCTTGTTTATAAGCTTGGAAGGGAATGAAGATATAGTTCTAAGTTCATTGAAGTACATGTATATATATAAATATATGTTGATAGATTCTTTACTTTGGTGTGAGGGTAGTGCTTTACTTTGGTTTCATTTTCAAACTAAGGAATAAAAGATTGAAATGAAAGAAGAAAGTGGGGACTTTAGCTTAAACTTTAGCTAAAGAAAGTAAACTTTGTGCTATCTTTTTAGTGCATGATTTGTTTCATTGTGGTTCATCTGCATTAAAGAACGGTTGTTGTTTTGTGGCCTTGCAAGATAGATTCCTTACTTTATTAAAGACAAATAAATTTTCTTCATCCAGCTTATGCTGGCATATGCCTTTTATTTATTTATTTTTATCACATGAGGATGAAAATTTAAATTAGAATTATAGTTGCAAGCCACCACCACAACAATAATAGCTGATTAAGACATTTGATTTTTATACAAAATATCGAAAATTCGACTAACTTCCAATACATGATTAAAGCATAATAATAAAAAAGATTTATATTTGAGACAACATGTAACATTAAAATAAAAAAAAAACTCTTAAAAATCTTCAATAAATATAAAAAAAGTTACAAGTCATTTTAACTTTTAAATATTCTAAATATTTTTTAAAATAATAATAATAATAGAGAGAGTAAACCATGTATGAGATGATACACATAGGCTAATTAAGAAAAGATTTTCTTATCTAAACACCATATGTATATATAAATATGTGTATGTATGCATACCATTACTTGAATCAATTTATATTCTATCATGTTAATAAATTCTATGATGGATGTTAACACGGTGCTGCGATGAAAAATGTTGCAAAGAGTACTGATATATTTTGTAATAGCATCATAGCTTGTCCTGATCTAATTTGCTATTTTGGCAATTTAAATATTTGGTAGTCAATTTTGTTAGGCCATGAAGCCCAACAATATCCAAAATAATCCCCAAACTTATTGAATTGGGCAATGTCTTGAGTTGTTTTTTTTTATTAGGCTTAGGCCCAATTAGGACACCTTTGTTCATATAATGAAATTATTTTTATCAAAAACATTATTGTTTAAATATTTTTTGTGCAATTATTTTCTTAAAATTATATTAAACTATAATAAGTTTGTTATTGTTTTATATAGTTGTATCATACTATCATGTCACTCCTACAATAAGAGAGTAGTAGTTTATTTCCCTAATTAGGAAAAGATTGAGGAGGTCAACCCCTTTCTAATGCAATAGTTGAGGGTTTGTGACTTCCACATGTTTGTCAAAAATATATGTTTTTCATACTACTAAACACTTGCTGGAAATTCCTTACAAATTATTAACTTGATATTTATATTTGGCTTTTTAAATAAATGATTTTGAATACGTTTTTAAAACGAATTAATGTTTTGATAAATAAAAATATATAAATTAAATTGAAGAGGAATATACATCAAAAATCAAAGAAACATGGGAATAAAAAATACACAAATTGTATATGGAGTAAAACTTGAAGTTAAGTAGAAAAGTTAAAGTACCTCTGCATGTGTCGACATACAGCCCTCTTTGCATATAATCACTGTTATTCAAGAAATTCCGATGAAGCTTAGTGACACAAGAAATTTCAATGAAGCTCAGTGACACATGTGACTGAAACATGACATGGTTCCAACCTCCAATTCCTTACTTGGGTTTGTTATGGAGAGCTAACAATTTGAATTTAGTCCGTCGGACCAGCTCACCCCAGCCGACATAAATTGATGGATTGGACTGATTTTTTTACGGTCTGTTTTGTAAGTGGCCCTAAACGGATCAACTCATTTGGTTCACGGATTTCAGTGAGATGCGTTTGATTTTGGGCTGGTTGGCCCGGCCCTAAATTTATAAAAAAAAAATTGAAAAATTATTAAATTAATGATGTGTTGACAAGCAAAATAAATAATTTATACAATGCTATAAAAACCATCACATGGTTGTAGCATCACCAACACCAATCAATTAATCACATCCAAAAAATCTGAAAAATTATTAGATATTTTTATATTATGTCCTTGTTTTCCCGATCTTTTTATGTATTATAGGTTATGATAAATATATTAATATGTTAGGTAGAGATTGTAAAATATAATAATTTTTTTTTAATATTTTTAATAGGCTGACCTGTTTAGCCCATAACCCAAAGTGGATTAGGATGGATTGGCACTTTGCCAGCCCACCAAAATAGCAGACCGGCCCTCCCCATTCCACCAAATGGTGGGTTTTGATGGGTCAAGTGTTGGCCCGTCCCACTGGTCCATTTTGATAGATCAATGTATCTCAACCTCTTGATGACTCTGAGGTGAAAGAAGATATTTTTCTTCTTAACGAAAATAAGTCCTCATGATTTTTATATTAATATTCAAGTCCATGTTTTTCCGACTAATAAGTTTGCAATCTTCTCTTCATAGCCTTATTATTCACTCTCTTTTTTCAAATTTCCTTCAATTAGTATTTTAACTCAGCAGGGATGACAACTTGACAAATGACCAAAAGCTCTCATTTTATCGGTTGATAACAAAGAAGAAACCTGATTGATGTTGAAGAAAAATTGAATTATATGTTAAAAATTTTCATTATAACCAATATAATGAGGTCGGCTATAACAAGAAATCATCTAATGCTATGATAAATAACGTGTGAGATGACGAATGTTAAAACCACTATTGTTTATTTGATAAATTCACTTATTTATGCCTTATCGATTTAGCATGGGCACTAATTGCTTAATAAGTGAAGCTACTCTTTAGAGGAGAGAATTATTCACTTAGTAAAAGAAACTTGCTACTTAGATCACTCACAATTTTATGTTTTCCTAATATATTTTTAGCTACTTATAACAATATATTCCTTTAGTATGGATGCATATTTGTTTAACAAGAGTAACTTATTACTTACATATTTCACACTATATATTTGCCCAGGTGACTTTATAATAACTTATAATTTTTCATATACATTATTTTTAGTATGGATGCCTATTCAACTACGGAGAGTAATTTATTACTTACATATTTCACACTATATATTTGCCCAAGTGACTTTACAATAACATATAATTTTTCATATACATTATTTTTAGTATGAATGCCCATTTCAACTACGGAGAGTAATTTATTACTTACATATTTCACACTATATGTTTACCAGGAGACTATTGAGTTTTTTGTAATGATAGATTCACCTTAGTTGGATACCTACCTACTTCACAAGAGCGCTTACTACTTATATATTTCACACTGTGTTTTACTGAAGAACTTTTTATATATTTGTAACATTAATACATTACTCTTAGTATACATGTATGTCTATTCGTTTGTTTGGAGAGAGTGACTTAGTATACCCCCAACATGTGTAGTTTTTTATTTATACTTATCTAACTTATTCTGCTCGTTGCTTACATTGTTTATCAAAAATAGCAATTTTTATCCTTTTGATAACGTTATGGTCTCAATTGCTTTGTGTATGTCCCTAACTAGTTATATCATAATACTTCACCATATAAACTTAGTCACTTAATTGGTATTTCCCATCATTGTACTCTTTTATTTCTTTCTAAGGCAATTGCTTACCATGGTTCTTAATCGAAAAGTTTTTAAAGGACATATGTTTAGCTCAATCTAAATAATTCTATGATTTCTCTTTTATTCTGCTGAATGAGTTCATGCAATACAACCTTTCATTTATATATTTTTCCAACCATTTTCAAAATTTTAGATACAGAAATTACTTTCATATTTGTTTTATTGTTTTGGTTGCTTAATTTCTCTTATTAATATGCTTCTTTTGCTCAACTCTTTGTTTGGGTTACTATTTTTATTCAGGTTATTTATTAGGATGAATAAAAGTAGTCACTGGTATCTTCTACTCGGGTGTTCAAATAGTCAAACATTAATTCCATCATCTACAATTTGTTAGGACTGTGGTTGTATATTTGGTAAGTTAAAAGGCCTACACATATCTGATATTGAATTTTAAATAGCCAAAGCAACATATTAAAAGGATAGATGCTAATCAATGAGTGAATGTTGTAAACCAAATATACAATCAAACTAAGCAACTAAATATTGTTACTAAGCACTTGCACCCAACACCGTAAGCACTGCCAACGACCTTGGGGTCTATTTCGATGACAGCTGGGTCGCCGATAGAGCCTCACCGAGAGCTGGTGAGCTCGATTCCTCACTGAGCGACACATTTCTGGGAGTCGTGAATAGTGGTTGCAGTACGCTGGCTTGGTCGCCCACGTGAGTACGGGCCCGTCCCCACTGTTCCACTCTGGCGTCAGGCACGTCCCCTGCCTCTAGTGGGCTCGCCCCGCTCCTCTTTCCCAAAACACCGTAAGCACTTACAACGAAGCTAAGTATCTAGATCATCTTACATTTATTTTTTTTTGATAAAAATCTTACTACCTCTTAGAGGTTGCACAAATTAGGTAAATCTATTAAAGCAAAGACTTTAAATTTTTAAATTTTAGAGGCCTCGTCATAAATTTTAAAGCCATAAAATTTTCTAAAACCTCATTATTATAATTAAAATAAATTAAGGCTTAATCAATTCTATTTATATATATATATATATATATATATTTGACTAAATAATCAATTCTATATACTCCCCACTAACTTTTCTAAAATTAACAATAATAAATTAAGATATAAAAATTTTAATTTAATTCCATATGTTCGCTTGTACAAATTTTTTAAATTTCATATTTTCCTTCAATATATTTTTTTTATAACTTAATTTAAAATTGGAATATTTATTTTTCTAGGGCTGATCTAACATTTATTTTTGTATCATAATTCAAGAGTTTTTTAATTTATATTTATTACTATTTTTTATGTTTTTATTATTGATTTCTTCATTGCATAGTTAAAATATACTTATTTATTATTAATAATGATAAGCCTTATTAGCTTTAGCAAACATCCCTTTTAAGAATTTGTCATACAAATTTAAATAAAATTTAATTTTTATTAAATAAATTAGATAGCTCATATATATATATATCTTGACCTCCCCTACTCTTCTTTCAAAATATGTCCCTTTGCTTATCTTAAAAAAAAAAAAAATACACTTAGCACCTCTATTAAACTATATATATATTTTTTTTTATTTTTTTATTTTTTTTGAGAAAAATGGATAACCACATCTAATTAAAAAAAAGTACAAAAAAACTGGAAGGATTACAATATGAAAAACGAGGAGAAGGAGAAAAAAATGGGGCGGTCACTAGAAATAGACATGGAGAAAAAATGAGACGGTCACCAGAAATAGACATGTCTAACCAATAGACAAAGAATAATCTATATTTTTTATCACTTTATTCACCAAATAAAATAAAATTAAACGCAATAAAGTCTCTCTTCTTCAAGACATTTATATATTACCATGCTTTAGAGGAATTCGTCCAAAAAAAACCCCTGCAAGTCACCTGAAACTTTGTCAGGACATGCAAGTCCAATGCAAATATCATAAGGATTATATATATGGTCCTTATTTCTTTTCTAATTAAAATTTAATATGTAACTAAATTTTATGATCTCTCTCCTTGCCAATGTACTTTAATAGATCAACTTAAAAAAAAAAAGGACCATTAAACTAACTTCAAAGATCAAAATAACATCACATAAAAAGCTTTCATTAATTGCTAACTTATTTAGAATTCAAATCTCCATCTTTTCCGTAACACACAATAGTTATAACATAGACTTTTTTTAAATTGAGATACATTTACATCAATGAAATTTTTGGCCTCTTTTTATCATGATATATCTTCAATCAATAAAATAAAAACAGCGATAGTTAAATTATATAAAAACAAAAAATAGCTCACATAAAACTTTCACATATCCCATCTATAGTTTTTTTATATAAATAATAATAATAAATCATGAATCCAACATGATGATTATGATGTTAATGCAACTGGCTGGCAATTTAAACAAAATATACAAAACTCCAAATTGGGGAGGATAAGATGAATCAAACTAGAGCATGCTCCTCTTCAAAGGATCATTGAAATCAAGACCACTTTTTTTTTGAAACTTTTATGTAAGAATTATTGATGTAGTAAGGGGGGATGGATGGCAATCCAAATGATTTTAACACATTAATTTGTACATATCTTTAGGCCCATTCAAATATTGCAATTTGTCTGTGGTCCTATTTTGTGGGCTCTACATTTTCAAGAACTCCAATTACTTGATATGACTTCTTAACATTGTGTGGGGGCTGCTTGTTTCTTTTATCAATAACTTTTTTTTTTCTTCTTATTCTTTTTCTAATTTATTGTGTTAACTATCCATATAGAAATTAATGCAATGTTTTATTAGTTTTGGCTTCATTAATGTTTGATTGTTTTTTATCTGTAACCCATCAACTTACAGAAAAGCCGTATTAAATGCCTTATAAGAAAATAAACCTCTCTCAATATTTTTTTATGTAAAAAATAAATTAAATTTGAAATTATTCATTTAAATGATATAAGTCATGTTAATAATATTTTTTTTATAATCAATAATGCCAATTTATTAATTTTAAATAGTTTTTAAAGCAAGAGGATTAAATTTTTGTTTGATTGATAAAAGGTTAAATGATTTGAGTTTATTATAAGTGAAAACTTTATTAGGTTGATATGTATATATATTTATATATTTATTTATTTATTTATTTTTGTCCTGAACTTTGAAGACTTTATTAATTTAGCTTCATTATTGTACAATCCAATGGCTAATGTCTACTCATGTTTATCTCTTTGGTTTAAATGTTAATGGCATTTATTATTGATAAGAAATTGATTATTGATCGAGACCAAAGAATTTCAAAGTTATTGCAAAATTATAGAAAGGATGGATTGAGTGAGACGTTTGAAATTAAATAATTAATTATTTAAATTAGTCTAATTAGGGATTTTTTAAAAAAATTATTTACCCACTGATTGCCAAGGACAAAAGGACTCTAAAGTCTAAACTATGGCAGATATATTGAGGGTTTTATAAAAAAAATAAATAAATCTCTCTGGATGTTTTACCATTATTTTATAATTTATTTATTTTTCATATAAAGATTCAAGTTCGAACCTATTTATTAATGGCCCAAACTTCTATCACTTGAATTAATCTTATTAATTTATTAAGAATTCTAAAATATATATTTAAATTACATATATGTATATATACTTTGTGATATTTTTAATAATATTTTATTTAAGATAATTAGCATTCAATTAATAAGATTTTATAAGCCATTTAATGTAATTAATGAAAAGGGTAAAATCTACATCAACGAAATTTAACAATTTATTATCTTTATGGATATGTCCATTCAAAAATATATTACCACATTTTTAAGTACAAAATCCAATTTGAAAACAAAGTCAATATTTATGTTTTTTTTATTAATTTAAAATTTCAAAAAAAGCACAGTGATCATTTGCCTATTTTTTATATATAATATTTGAATATAATTAATTAAAACCATTCATCTCCAGGTACTATGACTTTCATTCAATTCATTGAACCAATATATTTTCTATGTTTTTATTACATATATCTCCCAAAAATCTTTTATATTTTTAAATGTTTTTTATTTTTTTCCATAACATAATTTAATTTAAAAAAATAACCAGAGCCACAAATACATAAAAATTGAGGGAGGTAAACGCAAAAATCCTTTTTCTTTTCTTGTTGAATTGGAATCTTCAAAATTTTGTGGCCCTAAATTTGGTAAAATCATTGTACCTAGGGCTTCTCATTGCCACATATTAATTGAAAATTTATTTAAAAAAAACTTTATCGTTTCAATTTTCAAAAAAATTATTAAAAACTTTGTTTATATTTTTATTTTGATCATATAACTTTTTTACTTTTTAATTTACTTTTTTAATTCTTTTTTTTAATTCTCTTAATTTATCATATATTTCTAATATTTTAATAAAAATATCGAAAACATCTGTAGCACATGCACAAGCAAAAGAGTAAGATGTGGACAATTTTATAATTTTAATTTAGTTTAAATTTAATAATAAAAATTTTAAAATTAAGAATGTTGTGGAGAGGTAATAAATTCAAAATTGTTTTGAGAATTGAAAGAGTCCGATAGATATATTGTATTTAAGAAAAAAAAAACACAATAGTTTATGATTTACTTGTTTTTTTATTAAAAATTTCTTTAGTATGTATTAAAGTATTTTTTATTATTATTTTATATTTTATTTTGTATTTTATTTTGTATTTTTTCACATAATTATTATTACTCCTATCTAATAAATCAGGGACCAGAAAACAAAATTTAAAAAAAAAAAGCATTCATATGGTTGCGTCCAACCAATTGAGACAGTGACCAGAATTAGCCATCCCCACTACACGACGAAAGTAGGAGACTAGTCAAAGTGATGCACTTGTCGTGGAGACCACAAACCTTTACCATGTCAAATGACTGTTTTACCCTCTTATGAAATTCATTGGTTATGTTATTTACGTTTTTGAAATATTCGTTGTATAATTAGTAAGATGCTTCTCTAATTATTCATTTATTCTCATTCTTCAATTACTTAAATTTATTTGCAAATATATAAAGAGAATTTTTATTTTGTTTAACAACAAAAAAAATGATTTAGTTGTAGTAGTTAAACCTAATCATTTATTGTATGATCCAATTTGTTGAATTAAAAAATTTTAATTAAATTGAATCAATTTTATGTCAATGGTTTAGTTGTACAACTAAATGCTTTTAAGTATTGTTTTTCAGCTAAAATTTGATCCACAGGCAGTGTTTAGTTCGTGCATTTTAATTTTTTTTAATGAAATTAATTGGGTTAATTTGAATAAACATGGTTCAAAGTAACACTTGCTTGTTAAGGATGAGCAATAAATCAAATAAATAATTTATTGTACTTACATGTTGTATTTTTTTTTTTCTTCTTTATATAATCATATTATATGTCTTCACGTTTCCACCCACTCATCAAGGACCTTTTATTTTAATTGATTTATTTAAAAAAAATATTTAATCTTACAACCAAATAATTTAAAGTACTATTTCACGATCAAAGTTTGTTTTTCTTTTAAAAATAATAGTTTTCCGTATTTTAAAATATCTTTCTAATATATACCAAATAAACAGATAGTATTATATGAAGATAGTAATTTATTTGATTTAAGTATATCATCTAATTATTTCTCTAATTTTTTAAAAAAGTTTATCTCTGCCATCCAAACCCCAATCAAGTATTTATTATCATGTTTTATCAAAGTCACTCTCATTTAAAAATGGCAAACTTCATTTCTTTTGATGCTCTTATTCTATATCCAATTTTAGTTATCATAAGTAAAACCATATAAAAAAAGTATAAAATAAAATAAAATTACTGTTCAGTCCCTCATTTTCTTAAATAATTAAAGATTAAAAAGAAAAAAAAACCCTCTCTTTTTTCAACAAAATACTAATAAGAAGGATTCAAATATAAAGGTCAAAATGGTCATTTTAAAATGTAGACCACCCCAGAAAGCACCCGTTTGCATGCCTAACGGAGCCAAACCAAAACAATGATTAGAGCCAACTGTCAGGAGGCATTCACCAGTGATAACCATCCATTTGTCCACGTCATCTCTTTGTTCATAGGAATCGCGTTTCCCCAAATCAATCACCGGGAAACGCATAACCATTTCTCTATAAAAAAACCCTTCCTTTCCAACCCTTCCGCATCTCTCCATCTCCGATACATCCAAAAAAAATTGTATGGAGACGTCTATAACAGCAAACAAAAATGTCGTCGAATTATTATACACATTAATCACAAGAGGCGAAACAGAAGAAGCGACCAGACTCATGGCTTCGGATTTAGAGTGGTGGTTCCACGGGCCACCAAGAAGGCAACATATGATGATGCTACTCACAGGACAATCAGGAGCGCTCACAGGCTTTCGATTCGAGCCCCAAAGGGTGGCAGAGGTCGGAGAGTGGGTGGTGGCGGAAGGGGAGGAGGAAGGAGCTTATTGGGTGCACGTGTGGACGGTGAAAGACGGTGTGATCACACAATTTAGGGAGTACTTCAATACATGGCTCACAGTGAGGGAAGTGGGTCAAGTTGGACCGACCAAGATGGACACACTTTGGCAGAGTGAACCTAGGTCTTATTTGGGCAGGTCTCTTCCTTCTCTTGTATTGGCTGTGTGAGTGTATTTTGGTATTTCATGCTTTACACATGAGAAGCATGTGTTAAAACATCTTTGTAAGAGAAAAACAAAAAAAACAAAATTGTATGATATTATGATATTGAATAAGTTGTATATTAAAATACACCAATGGGCAAATGCCTTTTAGCCCAATAATACTGGCCTCAATCTTAAAAATATGGTGGTGAAATTTGTAGTGTTTTTTAGTGAAAATCTTGTCAGACATACATAGTGATTAGTGATGATGATGAGTACTTAGATTTATAATCCAAAATTTGATATCATTATTAGTTGAGTGGTATATAAATTAAATGATCAATTTTGATGCTGTCTGCATGCCCCGGACAAATTGTGCTTGTAGTTTTTTGGTAAAATAAAATAGAATAAAATAAAAGTTGTGGAATGAATAATATTTGTCTGAATGATTGGACGAGTTGCAGGTGAAATGAAAACAATAATGGAGACATAAACATGTGTGGGGCTATGGCATTGGCACGGGAGTAATATAGTACAATGAGTGGTGGCATATCGCAATGATGAGAATTGGGAAGAGTTTAAAAAAAAATATATACCATTTTGGAGAATATTTAATAAAAAAAATAATAATGTCTGAGCCCAGGTTCGAACTGGGGACCTCTAGTGTGTGAGACTAGCGTGATAACCAACTACACCACCCAGACCTCATTGACTGACAAATAACATTTTCATAAAACTTTAATATACAAATTTGGCAAATAATAAAATAAAATACTATTTATATTTCTTAAAATTCGCCAAATATAATATTAAAAATATATATTATAAATTATATAAATATCGATTTTTTATAGGACAAAAAAAATCTTGTTTCAATTCTTAAAATACCTCTTTCAATATTAATTTTTATTTAATATATATACAGAAATATTTATTTAATCACTTTTAAATTTTTTTTAGAATCTAAGCTGATTACATATAAATAAAAAATTAATATAGTACGTAGTAGTTTAGAAATGAAAATACGATTTGTGTTTTATTGTTATAAAAAAATCAATATTTATATTATATATATATTGATTTATTTTTTAAATATATATACAAAATATAATATTTTAATGAGGCATGTACAATATAAATATATATATATAAATCGAGTTTTTATTAAAAATTAAACATGGCGTCCGGTAAATATACAAAAGTTTATAGGTAAAACAAACGTTATAATGGCGTCGCCCGGACTCGAACCGGAGACCTTCAGTGTGTTAGACTGACGTGATAACCAACTACACCACGACACCAATTTATTTTGTTTTCATAAATAAATTATTTTATTTATCTTAAATTCTAATAATTCAAAATAGGAAAACTCATCTTATTTTAAGTATTATTAGATTTTAAAAAAGTTAAAACATTCAGGTTTAAAATTCTCAATTCTCAACCAGAACCGAAAAGGATATTGGATAGATGAAGAATATAAATTATATAATTTTGTGTTGATTCAAATGACCAGTTTAGGATGATATTTATTTTTAAAATTATCACATATTCATGTATTAACAATAATCTTAATTAATTGGGATATTTTGAAACGGACCTTCTTTTAAAAAAAAATATCAAAATTATTTAAAAAATTTAAAAATATATATTATCTTTATAAAAATCCAACTTACAACTAATTGGATAACTCCATAAATTTTAATTTATTAATTTTGATTTAATTAATACAATTACCATGTTTTTAGATTTTTTTTTTTTTTTTTGGCCTCAACCTAACACAATAAATATGATATTAAGTTCCTATGTCTTGTTAATACTTAAAACAAGGACATGCTTAAATATAAAAAAGGTCATATCTATTCAGTATAGTATAATAGTTTGAAGTGCATACTATTTGACTAACGTTCACACCCACATTTTCTTATTATTATTATTATTACCTTTGAATAAAGCTGTTACTGCAACATCATACATGAACAAAGCAATGTCTACATGAGCCTTTTAATTCATCCTAGTTCAACAGAAAAGCTGAAATTTCAACATGTAATTCATCCTTATTCAAGAAACCTGCATATATCTCCTTGACAGAAACAAGAAAACCAAAAATATTTAAAACTCAGTGCAATGGGAAGTAATGAATTCATTGATAGAACATTTCATCAATCATACATGAGTATCATTCTCAATTACAAACCAGTTCGAGATCGTAAGTACTATGTTACTGAATTTTGTGTTCCTCTAATCTTTCAACTTGTCACAACTCAAAGAAGTTGGTCTTATTGTTTGCAATCACATGAATAATTATACAGTTGTTTTATGATTCAGAAACATAATTCATGTACAAAAGTAATTCGAACACTACTTCCATAATATACAACAAAAGAAGAATAATGTAATTGTGCAGGTTCCTCCATATTATGCTAGCATTAGTTTTCATGCATATTGTTCACTCAGGCAATTTATTTTATATATTGTACAGTATGATTAATTAGTTCATGGCAGAAATCAGATATGAAGTTCATCAATACAATGTAAACAACATGAAGAACTTTACAAAGATACAATGAATAGCAGGAAAAAAAATCAAAATTAAAATTTCAGCACAACACCAGAGGATGTTTATAGATAGCCACACAAGTAAGAGTTATGTACATAATGAAGAAATATAAGACATACCGGTTTTACTAAACATGCTCACAATTACATACCTCAATCCTCTTGCTGCAAAAGCTATGCTGCCGGATTATCTCCTCTGTGAATCTTAGGGTGAGTAGGTGGTTTCATTGTATTGGCTTTTGCTGTGGGAGAATCTTCATCGACCGTTGGCAACTGCCTATCTGGAGTATATGCACCTGAAAGTCTACTGGGACTCAGCGAACTCAATATAAAGATTGGAGGGCTCGATGTGCTCCTATATGGAGAGCCAGGATTTGATGTGAACAGAGGCAACCCATCCTCCCGTGGTAAAGGAGACAATGTCACTTGCCCATCGGGATCTGTTTGCTTCATGAAAAACTTATCTTCCACAATTTCATAGGAATCTGCCGTCCTTACTTCTTGCGCAAGTGAACATGAGCAACAGCAAAGCCACATGAAACAATCTGTCACTGATGGATTATTACAGCAAGATGTATAAGCTGGGAGGTTGAATCTCTTCCTCATTCGAATCCTCCAAAAGCCACCATATAGCAAACCAAATATACAAAGCACAATACCACTAATCCCCAATGCCTCTCGAACAGCATCATTGTTGATGTTAACAGCTGCCAAGTTGAATATAAAGAAGGGAGCTGCGCAAAATAGAAGGAAAGTTACAGTGTGGACATACATGTTACCAAAACCAAGCCTCTCCATGTTCCATCCAAAGACACAACAGCTGCAGAACAATGAAAGATAGGCTAGAGAGATATCATCCCAAAAATCAGTCAGTCCCCCTATCCATACTGGTTTGTTTTCTGGGACCCTGCTGTCTTCTCTTACTGCAAAAGAGTATTTCTTTTCTAGAGACTTAAGCCGGAGAGAACCTGGTTGGCTAATACCAGCAGCAGTGGCCTGAACAGATGCTTCCTGATCTATTCCAGTCTCATATTCCCTCCCAAGAGGACTAAGAATATTATATACACTGGCAGCAGCTGCTGCGCCAAATGCTGCAGAAATGCATATCCCTACTCCAATGGCAGGCCTTTTCTCTCTTGGATATCCCAAGTTAAGGCCACATAAGGCATACTGTGCAAAACAATTAAGCTGGAGAAGTAACACTACAACCATCATATGCATCCATTCGTGGGGCTTATATGTTCCATGTTTACAGTATATGTTTCTCAGTTTTAGAATGTCCTTCTGCCTCCATCTACACAAAAGCACAAGATGGTAGAACCTCTGTGGGTGTTGGTAAAGGCACATGAGAGTAAAAAGTGCATTTAGGATTTGATTGTTTACTTCAAACCAGCTATCTCTTTGGGATTTCTTCGGCAGAGCAGCATTCAACATCCCAGTCATAACCATGAACAGAATCGCACCGGACACAGCAACGCACAAAATCCAGACAAAAAGTGCCATGTTCATCGGATTTCTTATCCATTGCTTACACAGCTCCATCAAAAATGGCCAATTGATTTTCCTAACAAAGGGAAGATGAAAATGATGCCGAGGATGCTGTTCAGTGGAAGAAACCGATCGTGACATCTCATCTCTTCCTTCTGCAATTTGACGAAACTTTGTCGAAGGCAACTTACTAAGAGACCTGACCTTCTCAAATCCAGCTTTATTTTTGAACATACTGAAAAATTTATTCTTGTCCTTTTTTTCACCTACTAACCCCTTTTGAGAAGTCTGCATGTTAAGAGAGTCATGGTCCTCAGTTCCATTGCCATTTGTCACACCACCTTGCCCTAATTCTTCTTGAATCTCCACTAGGAACTCTCCATTATCACTTGAAACCATTCTCTTGTGTAGATAAATGTGTATCAAATATGCCACCAAATCAAAACCAGGGTTTCATAAACAGTAAACAAGTATATCTCCAACAATCCTTTCTAAGTTTTGTTTTCCATTCAAGAATTCATACTGAAAATGAAACATCGCATACATATCAATTCCCCATTGACAGCAAGAGAACACATCAACAAACAAGCATCAAATGAAAATGAAATTCCAATGCAAATATAGATTCATATATACAATCATCACATACATAATCAACCAATCAATAACACATAGCAATCAAGAATCAATCCCAAAGTTCTACAGCTGTTACCAATCAAACAATCTCAAAAACCCTACAATGAAAAGATAAAAAGCAGAAAAATCTCAACTTTTTCAATCAAAACTGAAGTTTGGATTCAAACAAACCAATTAATCAAGAACACAGTGAGACCAATCAGTGAATTGAAACCCTAATTAGAGAAATCCAAGGAACAAACCTCATAGAGAGACAGAGAGAGATGCTGATGCTTGACCTCGAGACGAGGGCGAGGACAAAGACGTTACCAGCTTTGCTCCGTTGTCAAACCAGAACCTATCCACTCTTCTGAGTAAACTTCCATATTCCCCCCTGAATTGACTCAAAATTACTATTTAGGTCCTTTAATTGTTTTTTTAATTTTCAAATAACACCCTAACTTTGTTTTTAGTTAATAAAGATATTATGTATTTTAAAAAAAATTCTAATATCTTATATTTTTTTATATTGTTTATAATTTAATATAAGAAGGAAAGATAAGAATAGATTTTTTTTCTTTAAGAAAAAGAAATTAATTTTGTCTAGAGATTGGGCTGCAATAAGATGGGCCTCCATTGAGATCCATTTTGTCAACTATTTCAGTTCTATCGTGGTCCACGTGCTGAGCTCCATCATACGATATAAAATTATAAATTAAATCATTTAACATATTAAAATAAACTAATAATATGTTTGGATTGTGGCTTCTTTTTTTTTAATATTGCTTTTTTTTAATTAATTACTAGAATAGGCATTTTTAGAATTATTTACCAAACTAGGCATTTTTATTTTTTTAATATTAAATTTTAAAATTTTTTAATAGCTGTGGGTTCCACTGGTATTTTAATATTAAAATTTTATTTTTTTTAAATCGACAGGTCCCACTAGTTTTTTAATATTAAAATTTATATTTTTAAAACTGGAATTGTTTTTAATTAAAAACAATTTTAAACTAAATCTCTTATCATTTCATAAAATTTTTTACAACTAGTTTATTCCCACTTCTACTTTCACTAAAATAAAATAAACTCACTCGATGTTATTAATGAACGAAAACAATTACATATATTATAAAATTATTCAACAAATACAATATTTAAATTATATTATGACTTGGACCACCAGATTTCTGGACAATTTCACGACTATAACTCAGATACGACATAGATCACAACGCTGTACTGGCCGCCTCCCTATGTCCATCTCATTACGAATTCAGTGGATTTTCGGGCTACTGAAGTCGGTCTTCGTATCATGAAGATCGACGACGGAGACGTGGACCATTATAGGGGTTCTAGTATCTCTCGTTTGACATTGGTTGAAACTCTTTATGATATAATTAAAAATTGTCGCAAGCCTATAAACATTATCTACGTATGCCTGCCAATGTAGATGAACACGCTGCAAGAACATGGAGACAAGGAAAATGAAATGTTTGAAACTCACCGCAGTCACACCATTGTTTTCTTAAATCAATGCGGTAACTGCCAGCTATATCACCGCACTGAGGTGGTGGCATTTCATCTACCATGAAAGAATTTTCTTCACGATAAGGAATTTAGTGTAAAAATTTTTCTTCATCATAAAAGTAGAAGTGGGAATAAAACTAGTTGTAAAAAATTTTATGAAATGATAAGGGATTTAGTGTAAAATTGTTTTTAATTAAAAAAAAACTAGTAAGACACATCTCAGTTTTAAAAATATAAATTTTAATATTAAAAAATTAGTGGGACCTGTCGATTTAAAAAAAATAAAATTTTAATATTAAAAAATTAGTGGACCCACAACTATTAAAAGAATTTAAAATTTAATATTAAAAAATAAAAAATGCCTAATTTGATAAATAATTCTAAAAATACATATTCTAGTAATTAATTAAAAAAAGTCATATTTAAAAAAAAAGCCTCGGATTGTGAACTTTATAAAGAAAATAAAGAAGGGCGCTTGTGCCCTTTGTAAAAATAATAATAATAATAATAATAAAGAAAAGAGAGAGTCAGAAGGTCAAGTTGAAACCTCTCTTTGTTTTTTTTAATAAAATAGATAAACCACTAATTTATATATAAAAAAAAACAAAATAGTACAAAATTTAAAAAGCAGACTCCAAGTAAAACTAACAAAATAGAGAACTGTAAACCTTATCAGAGATGAGGAGAACAGTGAACAACCTCTTCTTGTTTAAATAAATACTTTTACTTTAATAAAAAAATGCATAGTTAAATCAGAATATTCAAAACCCTTCAAAACTTTTTTTTTTCATTTATTTTAGGTGCAGGCGAAAAGACAACTTCCAAAAAAATTTATAATTTTTAAAGAATCTAACATTTTTAATTTTTTAAACAACTACAAAAGTAAAATAACTTACAAATATTAAAATGAAAATATAATTGAAATAATATGCCTTTATTATTATTATTATTATTATTATTATTATTATTATTATTTTTTACCACCATAACTAAACATGGTTTATCAAACAATTCACTTTCTACCCATAAATAAAATTTAATTATTGAAACAAAAATTTAACCTTTTTTTCTTCCCTTTTCCTCCTTTTCCTTTATTTATTTTTCCTTCCAATTTTCCATTCAAATATTACTATATAAAAATATTATAATAAATACTTAAGTTTCTTTCCTTCGAATTATAAAAAATAGACCTTTTTCAATAGTATCTTCATAAAAGATTTAAATTCAAAATCATTTTACCTAAATAATATAATCTTTTACCATTTAAACCCATCTCGTTGATAACACAACTGTGTTATATAGATTGATGCATTTAAAAACTAAATTTATTCGATAATATAATCAAAGATATTATTTTCAATTAGTTAATGGTAAGACTAAATATAGTTTTTCATAATAAACTGGAACACCTATTTTCATAAACGTCCCTTGTACAAAATTTTTCTGATTTTTTTAATAATATATAGTTTATCTATGTTTATTTATAAAAATAATAAAGAACTCCAGCTAATAAATCATAATTTATGAGGCAAACAAACTTATTTGAACATTATCATGCAAGTTTCAGTTTATTTAAATGTAGAGATAGCTAGAAATGATTATGTCCTATTATATTCTTAAACATGTATGTGCATATCTGTGCCACATAATTTATCATTATAATTAATATCATATTTATCGTGACTTTTTTTTTTAATTTTACTAACCATTAATAACTTACAAATATTTCTTTTTTAAAATAATCAAGTTATTATTTTGATTATATATTAATAATATATTTTATATCGATCTTTTTCATTAATAATACTAAAGAATAATTATGTATATCAATTAGTTAAATTGGCAATAACTTTTTTTTTACAAAGTGGATAAATCATGTCAAGGACGTGCACAGACGTGAAGTTAATATCTCAACATATCTATACCGTCCTCACTCCTCACCCTGTGTAAATTGATGTTCGAACCCATTTTTTCGTAAGAACACAAACATCTTACGTAAGAGACTCATGATAACGCAAGTGTACATGGCTATCATGTAATAGAGTGCTAAAAAACGGGATGCCGATCCACAAGGAAAAATGTGATTACTAGTACTAACCTTAGTTCCGAAAATTAACCTAAATGAAATAATGATGTGTGTGAACAAAAGAAACAGAGAATATAAGCAAAAAATACGAAATAAGGAGGAGAAGTCAAGAGAAAAAATGATGTCCATGCATAGTATCCCTCTAGGGCTTTGTAAAGTGTAGGACAAAGATTGTCTAAACATGTAATCCTATTTGAACCGAAAGGTTATCTAAATTATACTAAACCCCTCTTTCAAGGGTAAAGAGTAACTAAATCGGTGCAGTGCTGATGCAATCACCACACGATCGCATTAACACTCTGTAAAGCCTCTACGTGAGTTAACAAGAATTTCTTAAATAGGTAATCTCTCTCTTGTAAAGAGAAGTTATCATAATCGGAATATAGAATAAAGATGCGGTTTCTTCTAAAATCTATTCCATATGATTACAAGGAGCACGAAAATTATTATTAACACACTCGGGAGAATTGAGGAAGACGAGGACTCCAAAGTACCCTATTTATAGGCTTACTCACAATTCTCTCTAATTGTGGTATATCTATGTTAAGTGGGTATTTCTACTCGTCACAAAGCACATCAAGTAGCTTTCACCATAGTAACAATCCACTCAAAAACACAATTAAATTCAAATAGCATAAATTGTAATAAAAAAATAAGTAAATTACATAAATCCTGAAAATGCAAAACACACTATATTTAACATCGCATTTTATGATATGCTTCTAATACATGTCTAATGAGTGTACAAAATAATAAAATATTATACACTCATCAACCCGATTCTAAGAAATCTTTCTTCTTAAACAAATTCATACCATGCTATTTGTTTATATTTTTGAAAGGAAAAAAAACACAACATATTGACTATTAAGTATATGAAATCAATCCAAGAACATGGTTGAATAATATATAAATACTTTTTAAAAAATAAAAAAAAAACACAAAAACAAAACTAGGTAATGAGTGCGGGAACTGAAGTTACTGAACCGAGAACATGGTTGAAATTAATGTTTGAATAATGAATTAAGGTTTAAATAATGCATGCCAAGAAAGGCACTATAAAATTATTCCCTTCCTTTTGTCACTTGTAAGACATATGCATCCTAGAATAGTACCATACACCCACTGATGTTCTAAGGTTCCAAAATAATGACAAATTGGATTTTGACACAAAGTCCATTACTCATTCTCGGTACTTGCATGCTTGTCTCCTGCTTTTTCCTAAACTCATCATTGCATCCTTCTAAACAAGTCACAACCCTTTGTTTGGGGTTCTCTCATTCACCACCAACTTGGCAACTTCATGACTATATATATACAAATCCCCCCTTTTTCTGCCAATATGTTTCATCACTTGCATGTTTGTTGTTCTTTCTTTCTCAATGGAGTTCCATTCTGTCACCATGCCATTCTTCTCCAAGATTTTTATATATAAATAGTTGAGCATGCTTGATTGATCTTTCTTATTACAAGATGAGTTCTCCACCAACTTAATTAGCATGGCTAATTTAAGAAGACTTAGTGGTCAACTGTCACAGTCCTAGTGCCACGACTAAAATTAGTCTCATATATTGTTTGTGTGAGTTTTTGGGCTTATAAAATATTGAACAAACTCATTTGTTAGGCCGGTCACATGAGGTGTGGAGACACTAGAGGTGTGAACCAGTGCTTGGGATAGGCTCAATTGTGGGGTAAATTTTTTTAGTAGGTCACTTAACTTTGGTTTATTTTCATTTTAATCATTAAACTTCAACTTGCATTAATTTGGTCACTCAACTTTAATTTAATTTCAACTGGCAATAAATCAAAATTTTTAACCCTAAATTGATTACATGGCTACTTGAAAATCCAAGTCGGTTCTCTCCATGACATATTATTAAGTTTATTAGAAGTGTCTATGTCATCGAAAAAAAGCCACATCATTCATTTGGGGGCCGAATATATATCTTGATTTACTATCCAGTAAAATCAAATTAAAGTTGAATAACCAAATTGATACAAATTAAAGTTCAGTGATTAAAATGAAAATGAACCAAAGTTTAGTGATCTACTAAAAAAATTACCCCTCAACTGGCATTAAGTTTAGGAAGTATGTCATAGTGTCACATCCAAATTTAGTCTGATATTAGTTATATGCTAGGAGCTCTTGGAGCTCATATAAAGGTGGACAAAGCCTCGTCAGGCCAACATTTTAGGGTGCGGACCCAATGTTTTTACGTCAACCATGCATGCCATGTTTTGAAATATCTCCTCATAAGTAACTTTTGGAATGATACATGTTTTCTTTTAGAGAATTGTGGACAAACCAAGAGTAGAATTTGAACTCTCAAAAATTGAATAGGAATAGAAATGAAGTATCAACTACTATATTACAGAGCTGTAAAGATCGTGTTGATTATCAAACATCTTTGTTTACTGAAGTTAAAAATTATATAAGATAAAAACCATATATATACCAATCTATCCATAGTGACTTGTTTATCATAGGCCGATGGGTGGTACCTCTTAAATTTTGTATTAAGATATCACTCTGAAAAAGACAAAAACCAAAAAGCCCTTAATTATATAAAGAGTTAACTTGTCACCCACCATTCACAAAGTTTAATAAAAATGGTTACTTTTATATATATTGAAATTATTATTGAGAACTCATGAATGTCGTAAATATGTACATCCTCAAGGATAAAGTATAAACCACAAGTTTGTGCAACTGTGCAAGTGCACACCTATCTACCAAGAAGACTAACATATGCCACTCAGAATGGGTGGTTGAGATCATTGCAAGGAATTCATGCTTCCTTTTAGGGTTAACATTTCTATCAAGGAAATGGAGAAGAAGATCATGTTTAGGACCACTTGATTTTGATTTTGGGGTAATGGTCCTTAGGGACCATTATAAAAACTATGCTATCTTAATTTGGGTGGTCTTTTGTGTTATTTGCTTTGTAGTGCATCTTTAATATATGTGTTTTTTTTTAAAGTTTGGTTTTTTTTTTAGTTTAATATATATTTATTTGTGTTTGTCTACATACTAGTACTTTATTGAAAACTCATTACTCTAAACTCAAAATTTAAGGAGTTTAAGATTATTTGTTTTCTATATAGAAGTCAAATGATCAAGGGATGAGATTTATATGATCTAAATAGGCCGGCATGTTTGAATTTAATTGACATGTTTTTTCTTTTAAAATGTTTTATTTTATTAAGGAATCAGAGATATATGAAAATTACTTCATCCAAACCAAATATGAGAATAATGTGAGTTATTTATCACCACAAATTGGAAGATATCATATATCTAAATTGATATGACAAGACCATTGAGTCGCTATTTCCATTTCAAACACTTATCCTTTTATTCTTTAAGAGATCAATTTCAATAGTCTATTTCAAAGTCATAATTTGTTTGCTTTTTCATTTTCCATGTTCATTTCAAGTGCAGTGTGTACATATCCATAATATCTTTAAAAGAAAGTATTAATTAAGCAGGTGTTATTCTAACCGTGAATGAGAAAAAAATTAGTATGTCCACATGTTATGCCACATCATCATCAATTAGCTCGCATAAATAAATAAGCATATCTCTATTCATACGGCATCTCAATGCAATCTAAGTATATATAAAAACGAAATAAATAAAATTTGAAATGCCAATAGATCATCCAATTCATATTTTTAAAAAATAAAACACATGTATAAATAAATATAAATTATATTCTTTACAAAAGTAACAAATACAGTCAAAAAAATAAGCATATGCAGAGACATACCAATTAAGGTAGTTTAACTAAAGAATCTCAAACCCTGAGCTACCCTGAGCTATCCATTCACCATATTAATGGGATACCACTTGACTACCACTGGTTTCTGTATTAATATTTTTTAATAATATATCAACATTTTATTCATATTTATCAATATATATATATAATATAAGTGTTCTTTTTTTAATTAAATGGAACTTAACGGTGACACAAAGAAATGGTCCAAATAATGTAATAGCCCATCTCACTCCTCCATTTGTGCGCAAGTGACTTCACCCAAACATTAGAGATTATAAAAAGAACATAAAGATGTTCTACTTTAATAGTGAGAAGGTGGTGGAAAAGATAAAGTGATTGAATTCATCATCCTCATAAGTCTACACCCTTCTATATATACAAATATATATAAGAGGAGAAGAAGCCATGCTTCTTCATCTCTATAATTTCACAAACACACACACACACACAAATATATTCATAGACATTAATAATGGAAGGTGATTTGTGTAGGATGGAGAAGCAGGGCACGTGCATTACTATCTGATAACATGCACTAATCCATCTTCATCTTGAACTTGATCAATGATCATAGATAGTTATTCATGTGCTCATCTTCTCCATCATACACACCTCACCTTACTTCTCTATTCATATCATCTTTCCGGTGATCTTCAGTCTTTGTTCTTCGCCGCCTTTTCTCCGGTATGCGCCTCCATTTCTTGTCTTCTATCATCCTTTTCTTGTAAATGTATTGGAAATTATGGTGTAAATTTCTTAGTCTTGTTTTAAATTTTGAACTAATATTTTTAGACTAAGTTAAACTGTTATTATATTTGTTCAATAGGAAGTTAATTAAGTTCGAGTTCAATAGAATCACAAAAATAATCTATCCCTATATAATGCGCTTTGCTTTCTTTATTAATAACAAATTATAACTTAAAACAATAAAAAAAATTAATATAAAAGATAGAAATAAATATTTCTCTTTGTTGTTTTATATTAAATGGTTTTCATATTTTTTTTTTCAATAGATATATCTTGTTATGTTCTTAATTTAATGAGCTTGTCTTTAATTATGTTTCACATAAGAAGAAAATAAGGATTCGATCATTTCTCCTACTAACTCGAAATTTAAAAATTTTTTTATTTATCCATTTCTTCTTCAAAAAAAAAAATATTCCTTTCGCCTCTTATCAGTGGGAACATTAATCATATAAATTATTAGTCAGAAGTTCTTGAAAGCTTTTCTCCTATCTTTTTTTTCTCTTTCTTGTTCATCATTTCGCATGCTTTTTCTCATTCTTTTGTGAAGGAAAAATATTTAGATCAAAAGAAAGGGAAAATAAGAAGAAAATTTCATTGTATGAATTATAACAATAATAATATTTATATATAATAATAACTTCTCCCTTTGTTTCAATATTTTTATTTGCTTCAATTTTTTCATTGATATATAATTATAATTTATGTATCAATTTATACATTTAAAAATGACAAATAACACCAATCTCCAAACTTTGGTAAGTTAAGTGTGGGATATACATTGAAAGAAATAATATTGTGACTTGCCCATATTTATTAAATTAAAAAAATAGTAAATGCATTTTGCTTAGAAGAAATTATATGCAATTATTAGGGAAATTATAATTTTTAATAAAAACATAATAAGAAAAACTTTTGGCATAATAATTTAGTTTATGATATTTTGTACTAGAACTGGAAAAATAAACAATAATAATATTTTGTATTTTTAATAAAGTTGTGGTTTATCTATAATTTTTTTATATACACTAGCTAAAAAGGATATAATTTGAAGAAAATAATTATTTATAGTAAAGAAAAGAAATATAAAAAAATATTTTTCAGTCCATATTAACACAATAACAACAAAGTTAATTAATGATTGATCTTGGTTGCATATCTAGAAGCCCAAGTATATTAAGTAATGCAAAACAATATTCCTAGACATTGACCTCATTATGTGTTCATTGTAAACAGCATGCAATAGTTATAATCTTGTAGCAAGTAAATTTGGTTTTAATGTTAAATTGTCAAGAAAAGTGATTGATTTTGAAATAGTAAAGTATAACATGATTTTTGAATCATAATATTTTTCTTTGTCAATGGTTGTATCATAAGTATATATATATATATATATATATATACCTTTTGTTCTAAATTGTAAGTACTTAAATAAGGGAGCAGTTTTTAAACATAATCTAATTATCTACAGAACAAACCTGTGATTTATTTATTTATTTATTATTATATGAGATAAATTTACAAATTGCTTTTTGTTTTTAAATATTTTTTACTCTTGTGTTGTCTTCCTTTTATTTTTTGTATTTTTTTATCTTGCTAATTGCACGAGAAACAAAAAACTTATTTTTTTAAATTTACATATTTAAATTCTTACATTATATATATATATATATATATATACTTCAAAGTGAAACCAAGTTTAATTATTTCAGTCATTGTTAGTTCACTTTAAAAAGTATAATTAATTTTATAGTTGGGAGGAGCCATAACTTCTAAATAAATTTGTCGAAATATATTTAAATATAAAATTTTATAAATTATTCAATTTAATAGAATTTTACAATTTTAAATTTGCAAAAAAAAAAAAAAAGACCCGATGATAATTGTTGACATGGAAATGTTTTATAGAATATTGAATGTAAAATCAAATCAAATCAATGTCATCAAATCTTTTGTATTAATAATACACATTTAACGTAAATAAATACTTAAAAATTTTAAAAAATTAACAATTGACATTGAAAGGTCTTAGCGAATATTTAATGAAAAACCAAATAAATATCATCAAATCTTTTTTAATTAATAATATCGCATTTAATGGAAACATTACTTTAAGAAATGTTTAAGAAAAAATTACATTTTCAAAACCCTATAGCAGTAACCAATTATACAATTACTTTAAATATATACTAAGCATTTTTCCCTTCTTTACATCGGAGTTTTTAAAATTATGAGGAGTTTTGAAGCAATATCATATATAAAATAATATAATTAAACAACTCCTACCATGAAAACTATTTTATATCTTAGATTTTAAAGGTTTTATGGACATTTATTACATAAATAATTAGATATAATTAATATTTTTTTAAATTATTAATATTATAAATAATATAAATAAAAATTTAAATGTTATTTTAAAAAAATTAAAAATTACTCCTTAAAACGCTATCGAATATATTATACATCCACTTTTTAATAGTATGTATTGATAATTACTTTAAATATATATAAAGTTGTATAAATATTACAGTAACAAATAATTTTTTAAATTAAAAAAAAAAATCTCATGACTTTTTCACCGTCCCAAACAAACATTCTTTGACTAAATTAAATTGCATAAAAGAATAATTTATCTCACACACACACATATATATATATATATATATATATATATATATATAAAGTCTTTTAAAAACATTCGTAGATTTCATCTCTTAGAATGTTCCTCTTCCTTTGTTGGATTGAAATCCAACCATGATTACTGTTTGGGTGAACTGTCTTATTATACTTGTTAACAATATCATAATGAAACCTAGGATGAACAATACCCAAAGAAAAACTATAAAATCAAACTAACTAAACACATTAATTACCAATTCCTCCTTTTGTCTTTCTCTCGGTACTGTTGTCAATTAACGTCTGCAGTTGATGTATTGTCATACATATATACATCTTCTACAGATTTTTATAGAAAAGAAATCTATGGACATCCAATTATCAGCTATTAGATTTTGGATCACGATCCAATAGTCGACATTGATAAACAATAATAATAATTTTAAACAACAAGTATTGTTTATATTACTGTAGTAGTTACTGTTTATCAATGTCGCCCGTTGGATCGAGATCCAACAGCTGATAATAGATGTCCATAGCACCGAACCCGAGTCCGGACCCAACCCTCAAACTGGTCCGTCCCAACCAATTCCCATCCGACCCTAAACCTATAAAAGCCCATAAACCCAAAACCCTCGTCTTTCCTCTCCTTCTCTGGCGTCCCTTCCCGACCTTCAACGATCGCTGCTCATCGCCTCTTGATTCAATCTCCATTTCAAAGGCTCGCGTTCTTCCGATCAATCTACCATGGAGAAGGAATCGAATGCTTCTTCTCCTGCGATGAAGGTTGATGTTTTTATCTTCGCTTTTGATCCATTATTCGCTGTGAATCCTTGGTTTCTTGGTTCATCTTCTGATTCTCTCTTTGGATCTTTGCAGCCGATGAAGTTTGCGCCTAAAATAGTTCCTCGGAAGGTGGCAAAGGCTGCCATACCGAAATCGTTTGTCGCTCTTGCTTTGTTATTGATCTGTGAGCTGTTTTTTGTTCTGGATCTTGAGTTTGGATTCATAGTGTTTTTGTTGTTTTGTTGGATTTAGGGAACCGGTTGATACGAAGAATGATGTGATTGATAAGGAGTTGCTTTCGAAGCTTAGCAGTGTAAAGGTTGTATCTTTCTTTAATCACTCTGTTTTGCTTGTTTGTTTGTGTGAGCGTGTGTGTGGGTTTTGTTCTAATCGGGCTGCTTCAATTTGGAGCTCTTATTTAGAATGATGGTCCTGGTAGGAGAATGCCAAACAATGATAGGAAATGTAAGTGCTTTTGGTTTATCAATTATAAGTTTTACCATGCTTTATGATTTGAATTATTCCCTTATTGCTATGGAACTTTGATCATGATACTTTATGTTGTTTTTAATGTTTTATTGTCATACAGTAAATCATCTTTCAGTGAAGCCTTTAGCTTATGTTTTTTTTTTTTGTTGGCTATCTTGTCATTACAGAGTGACATACATTTATAATAATTATGCAAGAGAGCTCAATGCTCCTTATATGTTTATAGCATGCAATTGGACACAACCCATGACTACATCAACAATATTGCATTGACCTTTTACTTTGATTTCTCCTCTTGTCAATTTTGTGATGCATTAAATGAATGTTTTGTGAATAGAGTACAATTATTGTAAAGGGACTGTAAGCTTCATGAAGTGTCCAACATGGTACTTCCTATTTTATAAATTGTTTCAAATGCAATCTGCAACTTGGCTTTCTTGTTATATTGAAATAAGGGCATATAACATATTGATATCTAAAAGATTTCAATGAGACTTGTCATGTTATAGTAGTTTATTCAAGAATATATTATGAAGGTATGTCTTGTCGACATGAACAAGATATGCTGTCAAGATCCATTTCAACTTGTGAAAAACTGGACTGGTGCTTTGAATCCATTTTTGAATCAGCTGATGCTGCATTGTAACATGTTGAGACGAGACCAGATCCCTACTCTATCATGATAGCTGCACTTGAATAGTTGTTTTGATCCTGAAGTGCATATGTAATATGATCCTCTCTGCAAATGGTACACTTGAACAGTTGATTTCATGAATATGATCCATATACAAATTTAAAAAAGCGCTCTGCAAATGCTTGCACCTCAACATTCAGTCTCAGAAATATGAACCTTGCAAAAATGTGTTGCGAATGCTTTTCCAACATTTGACCTCGGGAAAATTGCTTTGGATGAATGCTTGCTGATTAACTCTGTGCAAGCATTGATAACATATATTTGGCCCCTGATAATTTCATATTCTACTACACATATTCTAGGCATCATTTGATTTCCTGCCTTATCTATATTATTCTTTGAGGTTTTGGTTTGGATAATTATGATCTTATTAGTTTTTGAAGATTAATAGAACCAAGTAATACATGCATAACCCACCTTCTTTTCTTTTAAAAGATTTATGTATAGGCTCTGTTTCCCAATTAAATGAAATATGGATGATATTTGGGTCTTTACAACCTATAACACAAGGATGTATTTGGTTGGCTGTTTTGTTCCATATGAACAAAGAGATGGGAAAGAGACTTCTTTTGCAAAACCTGTAATATGCTAATTTGCAAACTTATTGGGTAGACAGAAGTTCATCTATTTTTTTCTCACACCCGCAAGATTTTGAAATCAGAGCTTCTAGTTTTGCTGAGTTTCTTTCTGCTGAGGGCTTAGCTCTATTTGACATTATGTTTTGTCTTCAGTATAGTTCATGTAAATTCCTTTTGGTGCTTATTATATACACATCTTACGATTGAATTTCTTATTGTCCAAACATTCCTGGAAAAGGTGAATTAAACTTGATCAAATGCCCACTTTTACGTCATTCTGAGGTTACCACTGAAATTTCCTGTCTGTTGCATTATTAACCAATATCGTGGCGCAAAGTTAGGAAAAAAAAAAAACTTTTGCCATGAAGCCACGAACATCATGTTGTTTATAGCACTGGATTGGTGCAACCTAAAGAGAAGATTTTGCGCGCCTTGGCGATGAATGGCAGACTGGAAGTTCTAAGGATTTTCCTTGTGATTAACAGAATCATTTGTATTTGTCTACATCAAGCATATTGATAATTATCTTTATTAAATCCTGCCACGCTTCATATTCATCTTGTTATTGCAGTTGCATTCGCAATGGGAAATGATTCAACAAAGGCAAGGCCATTTGGCAAACCCAGACTTGGGTATGATGGTGGTAAGCTCACTGTTGCATAATAGTTACCAATTTCCTTTCTCCATTTATTAACTTGATTAATTTGGGAATTTATCATCCTTTCCCTTTGAATAAACTGTTCTGTTTGGCCAGATGTTTATAACGCATCAGGTTCAAAAAAAGAGAAAGAATACATTGAACCCTGGGTGAGTAACCAGAGCACTACCACAATCAAATTGCAAAATGCTTTCCTATGCGTGTTCCTCATCCTTCCTTTTCCTGTTTCGACTCCAATTGTAGGACTACAGCCACTCATACTATCCTGTCACACTTCCTTTAAGGAGGCCATATATGGGAGATCCTGGTAAATTATCGTGAACGGAATTTAGCTGCCTGATTATCAAGACATGATGCTCAACATTCTCAATTTTATTTCAGAAACTCTTGATGAAGAAGAATTTGGCCAGAACTCAACCAGCACCACTTTTGATGAGTCACTAATTGACCCTACAGATGAGCTCGAGCTTTTGGTTTGTAACTTCCACTAGCACAGTGCATTAGTTACAGCATATTTGTTAATGTATCATTTCTCTCACATCTTTAATGCAACAACAGGAGAAGAGTGATGAAGCACAAATGCTTCTTTTCCAGTTTCCTAAACAATTTTCACTTCCAAAAGTGTCTGCTGGTGATGCAAAAGGCAAATCAGTTATTAGGGAAGAAGATGATACAGAGATCAAAGGGCATAATGCCAGGAAAGGCTGTACTTTAAAAGAGCTACCTGCTGGTTTCATGGGAAAGTTACTGGTATACAGAAGTGGTGCTGTCAAATTGAAGTTAGGAGAATCCCTTTTTGACGTATGTGAAAAATACGAAAACTCAATATGCTTGGTTCATTCTCATTGTCAATTTCTTTAACAATTGCATGCAGTGCATTATGATAATAAACTTGAATTGTGAGCAGGTTTCTCCAGGTTCAGATTGTGGTTTTGCACAAGAGGTCACTGCAATCAGAACTGACATGAAACAATGTTGTGTGCTTGGTGAGCTTAGCAAGCGCGCGATTGTGACTCCAGATGTCGATTCCCTTTTCGATTCTATGGAACATACAGGCCATTCCTAGTTCAACCAAACAAAAAATTAGATGTGTGTATGTGCGGGCATGTGCGCGCTAATATGTGTACAATTATTTTTTACTAATATTGTAATAAGCAAGTGTTTTGGTCAAATAAACTTTGTTGTTTCTTCACATATAGATCAAATGGTCTTGTAATTCTTCATCAACTATTTGTAAACTCATATTGATTTACAGAAATGCTTGTTTTGTTACAAGAGCAGACATCTTTCTTTGTATATATTGTTAAAATTATCACAGTGAAAACTCTAAATAGATATCGAAGAAAATATTAGAAAAGAATGTCTGAATTTTACTTTGGAAAAATCAGAAGATTTTAGAACCATGTACAATTGCTATAAACACTCAATTAGTTGTAACATTTGGAAATCAAGTATTGAGTGAAAAAAACTTTGTCAAGCTGGTCCTCTAACTTCTAAATGCCCACATTCTAATTTTTTTTTTTTCATAATCTAAATTCACGCTTCAAACTTCCACATTTAAATCCTAATTCCAATTCTCTTTATAACTATACCCTACTTAAATATTAGCTTAATCCAATTTTCATACCCAAGTCCTCAAACTAACATCTGTTATTGAATTATCAATATCTAAACTTGTGATTAAATATATACAATTTTTTCTTATAAAGTGGATAAACCACAAATGCATTTAAAGAGAAAACAAATACAAGAGGGGACAACAGTCCCATGGTACAGAAGATGAACAAAAAGAAAATACAAACAAAGAGATCCATCAAGAACGGAGATAACAAAGAGCCCTCCTAGGGACTACCCTAAGGGAACATTCAAAGCAAGTAGACTAGCGGGAGCAGTCTGCTAGGACATCATCAAAGTCTTCCAGCTTCTGTTTGTTTGTTTGTTTTTTTTTGCTAAATACTCCTAAAACTGAATACTCTTGATCAAAGCAACTGATATCAAAACTGAATTAAAAATGCAATTATTTGTTTCAAACAAAATCTACAAAATAATTGCTCTTGCGAGTAAAGAACATGCCATCCTATCTCTATGACCTAGTCCCTGGTGTCAACCTCCCTAGAGGTCAGCAATCGAGTTTGGGGTCCTACTAAGCCTTAGATTCTAAGCAAAGTGATTCTAGTTGGAAGTCGCAAAAGTACAACTGAAGAACAAGTGGTCTTCAACTTGAATAACTCTTTTTACAAAATTTAATTAATTAGTCAAAGTATTAATAAAAATAATATAATTTTAATTAAAAAGTATATGATTTGCTCCAATATAATACATAAAAGTACCCATACAGCGGTTTTAATAATATAATTATCAGTAGTATATATATATATATATATTGACAAAAGTGACCTGCACCACCACATAAGTGAGCTATTAAAGAGACAAATCAATACAGTGGTGCATCAATTTCATTAGTTTTAATAATTTTTTAGAAATTTACAATGATGATATATCACGTGCACCACCGACAACCGTAATAGTTAATATTTCCGTCTAATAAAATATTCCTTCTCCCAAAAAAGGACCAATAAATAGCACTGTACTCCATAAGAATTTGACTCAACGCCGCTCGGTTGCCATTATAGATGATTTATCAAAAGCTATCCAGTGGTTGTTGCAGATATTAAGATATATAAGTATATATAAAGGACAAAAAGGTAATTTTCATATCGAAGCAAATCTGAAAACGAAGGCTATAAAATGGAGGAAAGCCCATGTGTTTCGTCTTCGATGTTTGCTGCGAAGAAGGGGATCAATGGCGATGCTGAGGGTCTCCAAGCTAACTGGAGCGGTGGTGGGGTTGCTGGAGGGATTGGCGCCTGGGGTTCCGGCGCCGACGCCGTGGGCGGAGCCGGTTCTGGCCCAGATCCCGGTGGTGGGGCAGCAGTATTGCGCGCCGTACACCGTCGATCTAACGGTGGCGAATAAGCCTGATCAGCATCTCCGATGGGGACTTCACCGTCACCGATGTGAATGGGAATTTGGTTTTCAAGGTTAAGAGCAAGGTCCTCAGCCTCCGTGATCGCCGGGTTCTCGTTGACGCCGCCGGAAACACCATCATTTCGATGCAGCAAAAGGTATGTAGATTTCTTCTTCTTCTTCTTCTTCTTGATTTCTATTGTGATTTGTGGATTTGATCTGATTTTCGATGTTGAAATATGATTATTTTGTTTTCAATCTCAGGTTGGAATTATAGATTTGTTTGTAATTTTGAAATTGGATGTGAACCTGAAACCCTAATTATTTCTTTTATATATATATATATAAATGTGAGAAATTGGTGAATTATTTTCTTTGTGATTTTTTATAAGATGTAATGAAAAAAATATATAAAAATTTGTTTTCAATTTTTTTAAGAATTTTTTTCTGTGAAAAAGAATAGATAAACAATCAATTTATCAATCAATTTATCGCTTAAAAATTAAGATTTATTTATTTTATTATTTTATTATTTTAATGAAGAAAGTGACAGCACCACTGATTTATTGTAAAACAATATAAACAAATAAAAAACGAAACGAATACAAACTCAAAATAAAAATTAAAAATCAAGAGAGATACTAAACTGCAAAAGAGTCAGCTTTATTCACCATGAGTTCAAATTTCTTATTAATTTTTATTTTTTAAAAATTACTCATATTCCATATACTAATTTTTCAACAGGTAGAGTAAGAAATAGTCAATTAGTTTGGACACTTTGGAGTTAATAATATTTCAAACTACAAAAAAATTGATTTTATTTTAAATATTCATGAACAAAATCAAACAGTCATATGTAGAGTTAGTCATTACTTATAAGAACTTAATGGGAAAATGATATATTTAATAACTAAAAACCTTTTTCATTTTTTACTATAAAATTCTCTCTTGATGAATTGATTTATTTAAATCTTTTTGCAGCTAATGAGCATTAGAAAAAAATGGGAAGTATTCAAGGGTGAAAGCACTGATAAAAAAGACTTGCTATTCTCTACCAAGAAGTCTTCACTAATTCAATTCAAGACTGAGCTTGATGTGTTCTTAGCTTCAAATACCTCCAAAAAGGTTTGTGATTTTAAGATTAAAGGCAGCTATCTTGAGAGGTCATGCTCCATTTTCCTTGGAGAAACAAGTACTATAATTGCTCAAGTAAGAACCCTGCCTTGAATTCCCATACCCATTTCCATTTGCATTTGCATTTGCATTTGCTTCTTAAATTTCTCATTAATTTTAATTAATTATTAATTAGTTATGTTAATTCAGATGAGCAGAAAGTATTCAGTGACAAATGTAGTGATGGGAAAGGATGCATTTGGTGTGACTATTTGCTCAAACATGGACCATGCTTTTATTGTTGCTCTCATTGTTATTCTTCATGATATCAACAAAGAAAAGGAAGTTTAGCATTTCATGCAGAGATTCTAACTTGTCTACATGCATTCATTGGTGATTTAGTTATATTGATATTTGGTGTTTTTGGGGTGTGTTAAGCAGCTTTGGTTATTAGAAAACAGTTGTCTAGTATTTTTTATTTATTCATTTCATTATATGAACAAGTTATGGAATCTAACTCTTTGGCTTTTGAGTTAAAAAAATAAATAAATAAAATATCATAAGTTGAAGTACATGTTTTAATTTTCATGTCTTGGAGTACTCTTGGCAGATTGAATTTTTTGATTCATTTTATTTGATTTAAATAATAACATAAATTTTATTGAGATCTTGAGGTGTATTTGGGTTGATATAACATACTCAAATCATTTTGTTCAAAGATGTATATTTTTTTAACTATAAATATCAGAGGCGCTTGTCGCCTATTAATAATAATAATAAAAAATCTCGATTTGTGTTGGTAATAAAAAATAATTATGTGATCATATTAAAAACTTCTAAAACAAATTTTCTATTGATGTTCTGATATGGTTTTGAGGTAAATTTTGAAATATTTTATTTATTATAAAATGTATACAGATAACTAGAGGTAAGCGTTAGTATCACTCCATCCACTAGAAATTTTTTAAAATAATAATTTTAGAAACAAACTTTTAATTTCTCTTGATTCACCACAAATGCTTAAAGTTTAATTTGTTTAATCAAATCTTTTTTTAGAAATCCTAAATTTTAATGAAGCTGATGATATCATGATACACGAATTTATTAAAAAAAATAAAAGCTACAAAAAACACATCAAATCCTTTATTTATTTATTTATTTTTACGTCAAGCGCTATATACATTAGGGATGTGCACATGAGCTGGAACTTAATCGTTCAACTCATACACCCTTAATTGGGGATGGGGGATGAGAGATTTGGACTGTGAGCTTGCACCTACAACTGTGGTCTCTTACAATTATTGCTTCCAACAAGTTACTTTTTGAATGTCTCATTTTCATTTTCAGCAATAAAGCCAAGTACCGCTAGACTATAAGTCTTTTGGTAAAAAATAGATTTTATGAATAATTTTTTTAAATGATGTGGGTGGATGTCGAATTAACATCATCATTCTCTTTCTCATTTTTTTAAATTTATTTTTTTTATCAATTAAATTCTAAATTTAACTTTATAAATGGTAAACTGTAAATATACAATTTTATAGTATTTGAATTTAAGATTTTAAACTTTAAATGGGTGCTTATTGTCATGTGTAAAAAAAAAATTAAGATTATATATATATATATAACATTCTATAATTGTTAGTATTTTTATTAGTATTGAAAGATTTCTATAATTTAAATTTGATTTATGAAAGAAAAAAATTGACGCCGATTACGGCATCTATTTATATAGCAACATGCTACCGGATAATAATTTAAAAAAATCTCAAGATTTTTTTAAATAAAAATCTCAGAAATTAAAAACAAATGTAAATTTAAATTTAAAATTATTTTTTTTTTGAAAGAGTCCAATCAAACAGAGAACCGAGCTTCGCCAGAGCTACGCGATCCTTGATTCATGGCGACGCCGAGCATGCCACCGCCTGCGATGCCGCCATCGGTGGTGGTTGTTGGTCAGCAGTACTGCGCTCCATACCCAGTTGATCTCACTGTGAAGAAGAAAGCACTCAGCTTGTCGGACGGTGACTTCTCCGTCTTGGACGTCAATGGAAATGCGGTTTTCACTCGTTGATGCCGCTGGGAACCCTATCATTTCCATGCAACAAAAGGTCTTTTTGATGATGTTATTGACTTTTTGTTTATGCTGATATGATAATTTGATTTGTTTGTTTGATATCTATTGTCTTGAATTTTTGATTGTTTTGATTGAGAGTGGATTTCATTAATTTCACAATTTGTTGTGGTCCTGGAATCCCTAAATAGGATAACGTGGTTTGATCTTAGTTTATAAGATTTAATCATCTTGTTTGCTGTCTCTTTTGTTGCTCTTGATTTGTTTGAGCGAGATTTGTTTTCAAGTCCTAGAATCCTTAGATGTTGAAATTAGAAGGTGATACTTTTGAGTAAAATGAAAATTTTATTATTCTGCATTTCAATTTTCAATATTTCATATTCAAATCTCGGAGAAATTTGATTTCCAAACTGTTAAGTTTTTGGGATAAAATTATTTTAGGGTTTTTCTTTCAAAATGTCTTTTTTCAGATGTTTAGTATGCATAGAAGATGGCAAGTATTCAGGGGTGACAGCTCTGATGAAAAAGATTTGCTATTTTCTGCCAAGAAGTCTTCAATGATCCAATTCAAAACACAGCTTGATGTGTTTTTAGCTTCCAACACCACTGAGCATACTTGTGACTTTAAGATTAAAGGCAGCTATTTTGAGCGAGCATGCACCATTTACCTTGGAGAGTCAAGCACCATAGTAGCCCAAGTGAGTCCTTGAGCATGCTTCATGATTCCATTTACTTTGAACTTCCATTTTCAGCACCCTATTCTTCCCATTAAATAAAGAGCCTTTTGTTTTTTATTTAATGACGATGGATTGTTTGAGTTTATTTTACTGATATTGATGCAGATGAGCAGGAAATATACAGTTACAAACATTGTGCTGGGGAGGGATACATTTGGTGTGACTGTCTATCCAAATATTGATTATGCGTTCATCGTTTCTCTCGTTATCATTCTTGATGAGATTAACAAAGATAGGGAAGATTGAGACATCTTTCTTATTTTTTATTGTATGCATGTTCCTCTCAACTTGCTGAGGTTTTTCTTATGGTTTGTGATATTATGCTGTAAATTAAAAATAAGCTGTTTTCTCAAGATACATGTTGTATTGTAATTGTGCTCAAATAAAGGCCTATGACACTTGTGACTGCCAATGAATATTTATACCAGGATGATCCTTCTCTATTTTTGTTTTCTTGTATCTAATACCACTTGATTAATGTTACATCATAAATGTATAAAAGTTGTCTTCTCATACTAGTATAACTTGGTCGTGGACAATCAGTTAAATTATCAGGTAGCAAGCCTTCATGGGAACCCACCCAGGGATAAAACTCCTGGTCAAGCCTTGCTGGAAGATACTAGACTAAGGCCGACAATAAGAGTCCATGTACTATTTGCCTTGGGAATTTTAAAATTGTGCTAGACTTTATTAGATTTCTCATTATTGCCTAAAATCAATTGCTTCGAATTTTCATTTGTAATTGTCTGATTATTGATGTGATGATTGATCATAGACCACCATTTCTTATGCTAACTGCTAGATCATTGGTCATCCACATAGTTGTTGCTATCTTATCTTAAACATTTTTCAAGTGGTGCTGATTAGTGATTCCAAACTCTTTGTAAATGCACTGCTGGGGAGGAGCACGTTTGGTGTGATTTTCTTTCTAAAGGTTTCCTATGCTTTGCTGATTTCTTAGAAAGTGAAGATAATAAAGACTGACATCTTTGCAGTTGCTTTTATTTGTTTATGAATTAATCTGTTGGTTATGAAGGTGTATACATAAATTTTAAGTTTTTTGTCCATTGGTGATTGATTAGTGGGTCATGAAAGTAGAACTATGGTGATTTTCTTAGTATGTACTTTTTAAATATATCTGACAACAACTGATGGTAAAAAAAAATATAGGTTCATGTATGCTGATAGGGTAAACATCATCCTGAACCTTTTTCCTTGTGCTTGTGCTAATTAGCTGAACTAGATACTTCCAGATTTCAGTAGTTCTGATCACCAGGTTGGTCCTAAGAGGCTGTCGGAGCATTGTTCCAGAAACAGAATTGCTAATGTTTGCTCCTGGAATTACTCCACCATCCTCATACCTAAGGTAAGATAAACTCGTGCTTCATGGAATTTCTGTTTATTGCAGTTGATTAGTTAATATTTTTGTACGTTCTTGATATTAGATAGATTAATGTTGTTTCTCAGACTGATTCTTGAGCAAAGTGAAAGCCCAGAGAAAGTTTCTACTTTCTCGTGTATATTTTAACTTCGAAATATTTCGATAGTATGTTGTTGGATTGACCTACCTCATATACAACATTGACTGTAATGTTTTTGTATCCACATAAATTCACCATGTCTACTGATCTGAATGTTAATTCTTGTTTTCAGATGTTGTAGAGAATCTACTGCCGCCTTTTATATAACTTTGCACATAAGAGGAAGTATCCAAAGTTCAGCATTGCCATCACTGCTAGCATCCAATAAACATTATCAAGCCTGGACTTGTTGGTATCATCCTCTAACCAACCTGTAAGTCTTCTAACCATTGCTATGATTGCTGTGCTCAAATAGTAGCCCAACCCAGCTGTTAACGCAGCCATGCTTGTTGCTGTGCCGCCCAATGATGGTGGAAACTCTTGGTAGAACATTGCAACCTGTCCTGGGAAATGAAAGGCCTCGCCTACTCCAATGAGTATCAAAGGTGGCACAACCCATAGAACTGACATAGTCTTAGTTCCACCTTGCTGGTGTGAATTCAAGGCTTTCAGGCGGCTTGATTCAACCAAAGCTGACCATGCCATTGCCAATGCATTTAGAAGGTGGCCAATGCCGATTCTCTGCAGTGGAGTGGGAACTTGTTGGGCAAACCTGCGACATACCGGATAGACAGCACGGTCGAGCACAATGATTGCAAGGCTGGCTGTGATCAGAACGAAGACAGTCACTGAACCAGCAGGGATCAGGAAGCCAGGACCAATGTGGCGGTCCATAACAAGTGCTTGGAGAGTGGTCAAGCTGTTTTGTATGGAAATGGAGTTGCTCAGGAGGAGAAATGTTGATACAAGAGGTGCTAGTCGAATGAGAGTCTTGAGGTCTTCCACTTGGTCCACAGTACAAGCATATCGGCCTTCAGTATTGAACGCAGCACGATTTAGAAAACTGCATTTTCAGCATAGTTAGTCATTGTTTCCCCGGATAGAGGTTCCACTTCCTATAGCTCCGCAGAGTGGTAAATATGACTAGAACTGTGATCAGATATATACCTGAAGCTGTCAGTAAGAGCTCGAGGTGGAGTTGGCTTGCCAACTTCAGTGTCTAACGTATGGTAATGACATTCAGATATTTGCCTTATCTTGGGACTCTTTACAGCTGATACTATAACTTGCATGAGTTCCATGAAAGGGTTTTCTTCAGGCTTGGTACGTCGGAAGTACAGAGTGCCATGGAGGAAAAGCCACAGCCCAATGCCGGTGATGACTGAACACAGGCCGAAGCCCCATACCCAGCCTGCATTGTCCTGTATGTAGACAATGGCAGTGTGGCCAATGATGGAAGCAAGGTAGGCTGCAATGAAGAACCAATTGAAGAAGGTGCCCTTGTCTTTATTACTGTCAAACTGGTTGGCTCCCATTGTGCTGGTGCTGTAGCGGGTGCCACCAATTCCCACAGCCATCAGGCCCATGGCAATGTATAAAACTGATAACTGACGTATTGTTGCAGCTTCACAGGTGGGCAGCGAGCAAGGGGCCGGCCTTAGTGAAGGGAGTGCTGATGTTAAGGTGGCCAGAATGGTGCCCTGCAATCAGGTAAGCAGGAATCTAATCTTCTAACGTTCAAAATACAGTAAAGATATTCATTTTTAGGCCTGCTGTGATCTGTTTGGATTGAGGGAAATACACGGTGTTGATTTTATTTTCTTCTTTCAACCAGACCCAAGAATTAGCTTTGTGTTCATCCCTTCAGAACGCTTCTATGTTTCTTCTTTACTGTTGAATAATTGCTTTTTATGTCAATTACTCAACTGGATGCCCTCTGCTGTATGTATACCTATCATCATGCTGTTCTTTATTTATTTATTTCGTCCTCTAATCCAAATTTTTGTTATGCAAGCTTTTTTTTTTTTTGACTTGTCATCTGTTTGTTTTACTGCGGTCCTTGTTTGAGTGGGTGGCATGTTTAGGTTGGAAAGGTCCACCTTGACAGGAACTTAAAAAACCTATTAGTCATAGCGACTTCAAAAGGAAACACTAATCCTTTCACAGATCTGCAAGGAATTTTCCTTTTGCTTGAAAGGAAAATCCCCCTAGACAAGCAATGAATAGTTGTTGAACTCAAGAATCAAAATTTTGCATTCAAATTAAGATTTTTAAAATAAAAATTAACCAACCATGTATTTATTCTTCAATTACCAAGACAATTTCTCCTAATTCTTTGCTTACCAACAAACAGGCAGCGCTGGCGATGGTGATGACAGAGTAACAGCCAAGCCAAGAGTCAGAGATGATGCCTCCCAGAATAGGAGCAAGGCTGATACATCCATTAATGATGTTGAAGATCTGAGTAGCTTGAATACTCCCCATATTGTACTGCTGGATCAAATACACTGCCAGGTTTGATAAAACTCCATTTACTGCAATTGCTACTCCCACCATAGCACCTTCATCAATGCTCAACATAAGTATTTACTCATAACATACATCTGACATGCTTGTTATAGCTATAATTCCTTACAGTATCACAAGTAATGGTTGGAAGTAAGAGATTATGATACCTAGAATGAAAGGTGAGGTTTTCCATCCTCCTCTGCTTTGAGCTCTGTCCTCTGTCAATGGCTCCCCCATGGGCAGAAATTGATTATAGATAGGAAGAGATGGGTTTTGGTTGTAAGGGATTGGATAGAGATTTTTTGTGATTTTTGTTTGTATTTGCCAACACTAAATCTTGCTTCCTGGAACTCTTGCATTAGTTTTATTTGCCAACAGCATATCTGACTGAGTAGAGTGAATAGAAAAATTATAAGGTGATCCAAAAGGACCAAAACTGAAAATTATTAATATATTACTGCAGCCATTTTAAACTTTTGTGGTCCTATTGTGACTTTGTTGGGTAGAAATTGGAAACTCAGTAAAGACCAACTTGTTGAGTAAGTAGTTCATAATTTAAATCAGAATGACTATGAAGGCAAATCATTGAGTATTGAATATTATTAGTTATGTAATGGCATGTTAATGGTGGGCCATTGAGTGGTTGGTGAATGACTTGTTAGAACTTAAGAAGGTCCTGGACTTGGTCAGAAGATGCTCCTTCCTCATGGCATTTAGGTATTTAATATTTTTAGCGGATGGTTATCCCAACACATGTTGTGTGCTTTTATATATATATATATAATAGAATACTCTATTTAGTCTCTATTTTTTAATTTATCCTTAATAGATCTTTATATTATCAAAATTGGACAAATTAAGTCCAAATTAAATAAAATCACATGACTAAATAGAGAAACGACCGTGAAGGGCTGGATCTAATTTGTCCGATTCCCGACAATATAAGGACCTATTGAAGACAAATTAAAAAATAGGGAGTAAATGGATGAAATTGTATAAAATACAGGGATTAAATAGAGTTTTCCACCCAATTTTTTTTTAAATGTCAAATACAAGAGAATCACTTCGCTTTGCATGTAAATCTTTTACTTTTCTTTTATTTATTTATTTATTTATTTTTATAATCTTGTTGTTTTTTAATTCCTGTTCATCAAAATAGACGATAAGTACAGTTCTCCCAAACAATTAATTAACTATATTTTTATTTTTATTAATTTTAAATAAATATATTAAACAGTAATTAATATTAACAAAAATATTATTATTATTTAAAAACTAATTTTTGGTCTGAAAATTTTAATTTTTTATTTAATAATAATTAAATCAAATTTAGCTCTGTTTCTCCATGTATCAGCTGCAAATAAATGCAATTCAATATTTTATATATATATATATATATATAGGACAAAACCCACACGCACAACACTTAACACAAAATGCCATCATCTTGACAAATACAACAAAATGCAAACTATTTTGATGTCTCCCCATCTGAAAAAAGACAGGAGGTCATAGGACATTAGAAGTATCTATCTAACCCTACTCCTTTGGACATAATCATGTTTTAAGTGTTGGAATTGGGCTGTTTCAGACCCAGTGTTAGAATTGGGCCAGGCCCAAGTTCCTATTGTGTTAATAAACCGAACAAGTGATATTGAGAATTACAAGGAGATCACCATCATCATGCAACACTAGTTCCTTTCTTGAACATCCTAACACAAAAAAGAAAGTAGCCAAAGTTGAGCACCCCTATCATGGCAATCATCCAATACACCTTATCAACCCTAGACTGATTAATATCATCCTTCAACCAGTCGGTGAACTTTCGGATAACTCCGATCACTGCAGTGCTAAGATAGAAACCTAACCCGCTGCACAATGATACAATGCCCGTGGCGACGCTTCGCATGGAAGCCGGAAACTCTTGGTAATATAATGTCATGCTTCCTGGATAGTGCAGTGCATCACCTAACCCCATGAGCATCAATGGAGGCACTAACCATAACGCAGACATTGGCTTGTTTGATAATGTATCAAGTCTTGTGTGTTCTACTTGTGCCGACAATGCTATGGCAATGGTGCAAAGAATGTAGCCGAGACCGATGCGTTGGAGAGGTGTCGGAGTGTGGTTTGTTAGGCGACGCCAGAGCGGGAATATGACGCGGTCGAAGATGCAGATGAAGAGAGCTGTGGATGAGAGGTTGAAGACGAGCATTGAAGCTGGGGGGATTTGGAATGAGTGGCCAATGTGGCAGTCCATGACCAGAGCTTGGAGGATTGTGAGGGTTGCTTGCATGGATACAGAGGTGCCTGCTGGTACTGAAGAGAAGAAGATGGGTAGGATCTTTGCTGCTGTTTTCAAGTCTTGAAGATGATGTTGATTTGTGGATTGAATTGATGATGATGATGAAGGCAAATCATCTATAATTTCATCTTGCAATCTGCAGAAATATATGTGCTTTGAAGATCAAATGCAGCAGAATTAGATTAGAAGTATAAGTCATAGTATATGTTTTACTGATTGGCCTTCAAATGTTAATGGTGACCATGTATGTGTGTGTGTGAGAGAGAGAGAGACCTTTGAGCAGCAACATCAATTGTGGAATGGTAACAAAAGTCATTATCTCCTTCATCCAATTTAGCCATCTTCTTCTTCATCTTCATAGACAACAGCATTGCATGCCAAAGAGCAGAGAATGGACTCCCCTGAGGCTGCTTTTGCCGGCGATATAAACTCCGGCCGGAGATGAAAAGAACAAGACTAGCAACAATGAGAGCTTCACTAACACCAAAACCCCATCCCCAACCAACATTATCGTCAACATACACAATGCCAACAGTTCCAACCAGTGCTGCAACATTCAATGAGAACAAATACCAGTTGAAGAATGTACTCTGATCATCAGCATTATCAAACTGGTTGGCTCCCATTGTTGCTGGATTCAACCTTGTTCCTCCAACCCCAATTATCCATAGTGTTATGGCAGTGTAGAGAACTACAAGTTGCAAAGAAGTTGGAGATTCACAAGGACCAATGGATGAACATTGAGATGCTCTTAACAAGCTGACAGTTGCAGTGAGGAAGAAGAGAAGCATTCCCTGCATTACATACTCATTCAGTTCATTGCCTTTTTATGTGAAAGTTTTGAGTTTCCAAATATATTTATTAACTTGATATATTTAAATTTCTTACTCCCAAAATTAAGTATATAAACGTAAAACACACACACACACACACACACACACACACCCCCCAAAAGGACACATAGAGAAAGACTCACAAGAGAGGAAGAGATGATGGAAGTGGATATAACAAGAAAGGAACCAAAGCAAGAGTCAGAAACAATAGCCATGAGAAGAGGAGCAATGTTAAGACAACCATTGACGAAGCTTGAGAGCTGAGCAGCATTTAACTTGCCCATATTAAACACATCTATCAGATACACTGTCAGGTTGCTTGCCATGCCTCCAGTGGCAATCCCTGTCCCCATCATTGCCCCTACAAAATTAATCATAATACATAAATAAAATTAAATAAAATTTCATTGAATTGCAATTAAATTCAAAGAAGAAGAGAAAAGGATAGAGAAGAGGTTTGAAGGAGTACCAATGATGAAAGGGAAGGTGATCCAGCCACCAAGTCTCCGGCGATGAGGAGGAGGAGGAGATGGTGGTGCAAGGAGCTGATCATTATCCATATCTCAATTGCTGCTGCTGCTGCTGCTGCTGCTGCTGGTAGTATACAACTTGAAGGTGTGTCTTGTTTCATTTTGCTTGTGTTGATTGCTCAAGAGAATGGTGGTGTCTTTTTCTTCTTTTTAACTCTTGTCTGCCACTTTATGTCCTGATTTGACCTGTGGCAAGTATGATAATTGATGAGCAATAATTTAGAATCTTTAGAGCAATAAAATTAAGAAATGACCCTCAGAATAATCTAAGTCCTTATTTTCCCATCATTGACAAGGTGTTTTTATGATTTGTTAATATATATAAATATATATATATTTTTAATGTATTGGTTTGAAAAAAAAAAATTGCAACATGTTCATGATTGGGCTTTAGATAGACTGAGAAATTGGGCATTTGAAAGTAAAGCACACTCCAAATGGCTTTCTCACGCTAATCTTTGTCATGCTCTTTTCCAATCAAAAACCTTCATTTTCAATTTTTTTTTTTTTGACTTTAGTGCCAAAGTGTTTTTAAAGCTGAAAGTAGCAAGTATATCAATCTTTCTCATTGCAAAAGCGAGAACCAAGGAATAAATACATGGTGTGTGGGGCCGGATATAAATGGAAATCACAACTTTCGTCGAAAGAATATTGGGTTCATTTCACGGGTTTTTTTTTTTTGGTAATCAGAGGGTGACATGACTATTCTCCGGTAGCATCTATGATCATAAATGCATATTTGAAAGCTATTTTCGGCGGTTTGGTTGATGTGAAACTCTCTTCCACATCAGCCAAGTCGTCAAAAATAACCCCTCCAGATTAGCTAAGTTACTGGAAATAGCCTCCAAATAAGCCTTTATAGCCACAAGTGCTACCGGAGAAAAGATATGTGACTATCCAGTTACAAAAAAAATATATTTGTGGCTACAACGATATACATTACAAACATTTATGGCCACTAATGAAATAAAATTAAAGAATATTTGATTATAAATAAAAAAATAGAAAAAGAGAATGTGACAAAATTATTTTTATATCTATGATACAAATAAATACAATAAGATATATATAATGATAAATAACTTTTTTATTTATAAAATATTTTAAATATCATTATTTAAAGTAATTATTATAATTAGATATTCAAATTAAGTATCTCATTTTAATTATTATTAGTTTTAATTATTTCAATTAACTATTTAAATAAATAGTTTTATATAATTAATTCTCTATAGGAGGAAATGCTATTACACTTTAATTATTATAATTAATAATTTTTATTTAATTAAATACTCACAGGGTAAAAATATCATTTCAATAATTTTTTTAATAATTTAATAAAATCTCCTTTGTGGGCAAAAGAGTCATTTCACTTTAATTATTATATGTATCTATATAAATATATACTAAATAGTTTATTTTAATTATTATAATTAATTATTTTATTTAATTAAATATTTATTAGGGGCAAAAGTAATATTTCAAATGTTATTATTATTAATTCCTCTCCAAACAGTGCTATTTCCCTCAATTTTGGACAGAATAAATTTTCCTCTATGGTATACTATTAATTCCTTACATCATTCCCATTGTAAAAGTTGTGCATTTAAACATGGGTATAAGTTACTATTAAAAATAATTCTTATTCTCACATTGTCCATTACCAGTTTTTTTTAAAATATTACAAAAAAATAAAATATTTACCAAAATATGCATGTTCAGGGAAAACGGGAAAACTTCCCCGTTTTCAACCTTTTTAATTTCATTTTTAAATATAGAAAATGGGAGAGTTTCTCCCGTTTTCTTGGTATTTTTTATTTTTTAATAAAAAAAATTTGAAAACGGGAGATTAACTCTACTTTTCTCTTTTTTCTAAAAAAAAAATCTTAACAATTGTATGTTGCACCGTTAAGATATAAACAAATATTTTTTTATATAATTAATTTTTGGGAAAATTACTGTTCACCCATCATGAATTTCAAAAATTCCTAAATAGCCCCTCCAACTTTTGCACACCCCGGACAACCCTTCAATTTTAATTTAAATTCCCTTTTACCCTCTTCCGGTCACTTCAACTGGGTTAAGTTTATGAATTTCCATTTTTGCCCTTGCAAATGGTGGTAAAAAAACCGTCCAATCACATCATCTTTTGCACTTTATGCAATTTTTTTTCTTCCTGTTTGTTTTTTTTTTCAAGCAAAGTTTAAAAGGCCGTGCACATCTTCTTCTTCTTCTTCTTCTCATTTATTTTGTTCGATTTGAGTTCTGCTGGTTTCGCGATAAGGTGAGAATTTCTTCGTTGCTCTCTCTCTCTCTCTTTGATCATTCTGCGGGAGGGAGGGAGTAACACAATTTTTAAAAATGTGAGCGATGCGATCTCGATGTTTCTCGTGTCAAGGTGAAGTTTATCACATCTGATGGATATAAAACGGTTTGTTCAATAAAAAATGAGGTTGACTTCCAGCGGATGTGCCATTGTCGAATCGTACTGAAAATTAATTCCTTTCGTTGTAAAGTTCTTCTCTTTTATGTTTATCTAGTTGTATAAGTTAATTATTCTTTAACTGTGCACGTCTCCGTTTAAATATATTATGTTTCTATTTAAGTATTGTTTTCTCCGTTTAATTTATTTCGTCTTTATTTAAATATTTGTCTTAACGTTTAAATTTATAATTTATCATTTAAACACTTTATGTCTCTACTTAAAATATTGATCTTTTTCGTTTAAACTGAAATGTTGGCAGGAATTCGGATTCTGCGAGAGCTCCTGTCCCATCCCATGGCGACCCTAACGGTATGGGATGCCTTCATTCCTCGTCAGATCAATCTGAAGTGTTGTCGTTAGAATTTAGAAGATCAAGGACTGGCCCATTATACAAGACCGCAGATGACAAGTTTATGGTATCCCGTGCATAAGAATTAATGACGTCATTAAATTTTCTAAAATTTAACATAAATATTGGAAGACCCCTTTCTCGTTATCAGTCAAGCTCGGTCCCCCGTGCGTTTCTCTTTTTTTCTTGGATCTGAAGCATCAACCGGCTTGTGGACTTCACACCATAAATGAGAAGGAAGACCCCTTCCCCTGGACACCCCTTCTCCTCCTCCTCTTCCTCCTTCTCCTCCTCCTCCTCCTCCTCCTCTGCTTCTTCTCGGATGAGGTTCTTCTTCATGTGTCCAGTATATTCACTTCAGTCAAACCACATTTTTTAGATCAACTCTATCTTAAAGGATGTGTCATGATTATCCTCTTCTGGAGAATCAATCAGCTGCAACCACGCAACAAGTCGGAAAGCTTGCGTAATTACCTGAATGCGGAGGATTCTCCAGCAAACGATGATGGGACAAGCAATTAAGCAGGCATTTCAACTTGGTCAGGAAAAGAAAGTTTTCACTTATTGCTTGATTGCCGAGGATTCTCCAAAGGAGGATGACCATGACACATCCTTTAAAATAGAGTTGATTTTTATCACTTGAGAATTGTTGTTATCCTTTAAAAACTTTTTCTTAATGTGCAAACATCATTGTCTGTGTTTAACTCTCTGGCTTTTCGTTTAACTTCTAATCTTACCGTTTAAATATAATTTTTTCTATTTAAGTGTTCGTGTTCTATGTTGTACAGGTTCAAGTTGATGTGCATGTCATGCAACCGCTATGAGCAAGAGAACAAATGGGAGATCTACTTATGCTCGGACATACATTCGAAGGTAGAGATACATGTTGATGAAAGCCGAAATCTTCATGTTGGTAGAGGTTGGTCGTTGTGCCGATGATCTTAATAGACGAAAGAGGATCGAGTCGCAAGTGTTCGAGGTACGATAGGCATTGTAAATAAACAAATATTTCAAAAGATGCAAACTTATTTGAGTGTCAACTTTTGATATTTAAACAGAGACAAAAAGGGCATTGTAAATAAACAAAAAGTTAAACAAAATGGCTTAATATCTAAACAGAGACAACGGTATTTAAACCAAAAACAATGATATTTAAACAGTAAGACAATGTTGTTTAAACAGAGAAACTTAGAAATTAAACAATGAAAATGATATTTAAACAAAATCAATTATATTTAAATGAGTTACAATGTTATCTACACGGTAATTTTGTTTTACATAATTACATATTAATATTTTTCACCCCGGTTGAGGAATCCTTTTTCTCAGTGATGCCGGCTGCGCTCCCTTCCTTAAGTATGCGGGTAACATATTTTAAGCGCCAGTAAGGGACGTCCGCTTGCAGTAGTCGTAGCTTTTCACCGTTGAGTAGTTGTTTGATAAACCGCATGATATAGACGGCGCAGTCGACACTTTCTCATTTTTGCCTTAGGATATCAGCGTCGGGGGGGGTGTCATTAAGTGAATGGCGTCGAGGACGCATTCAATTTAAACAATAACAAATAGTTTTAAAAAATTAACTCAAATATTTAAACGGTTTACATATGTGTTTAAACGATATCCAAAATATTTAAACAATGAACCTATAATTTAAACACTAAATCACATTTTTTAAACATAAAAGTTTGAAATTTAAACGGAGACTCGTGATGACAATATGGCTTCTATCGTCGCTTGCTTTCTTCCCGGTGTATCTCGCTTGCACTGGAGCGGCTGCTTGTGGGACGTCCTCCATCAGCCACTTGTGCGTCTCTTGCGCCCATGCATATCGTTCCATCAGTTTGAAAATCTCTTTTCCTAACATAATCGTTTATAAAAAAATCATAATGCATATCGTCCCATGGCAGGTAGGTCATCGACATAGTCAACTTTCCAGTCCGGAACCGAGCAGAACATGTTTGGGAAGAGGATTGTACCCATGAGGTACACCATCAGGAGCTTGATAAAATTTTCTTCTTCTCCCCTTTGTTGAACAAGCTGCTCAAGTGTTCTCTTGATGGAATCTCTGTATCTTTCGTAGGTTTTGGAAAAATATCTATCTTCAACATAATGTCAATGAAAGCATTTAATTTAAACAATAACAAATATTTTTAAACAATAAAGTCAAAATATTTAAACGGTTTACATGTGTGCTTAAACGTTATCCAAAATATTTAAACAGTAAACCGATAGTTTAAACATTAAATCACATTTTTAAAACATAAAAAGTTTAAAATTTAAACAAAGACTCATGATTTATTCCCTCTTTTCCTTCGAGCGATGACAATATGGCTTCAATCGTCACTTGCTTTCTTTCCGGCGCATCTCGTTTGTACTCGAGCGGCAGCTTGTGGGACATCCTCCATCAGCCACTTGTGCGTCGCTTGCGCCCATGCATGTCGTTCCATCAGTTTGAAAATCTCTTTTTCTAAAATAATCGTTTATAAAATAAAATCATAAACACAACTTCTTCAACGGCGTCCACCTTGACTCAAAACCATACACTGCAAACTAATGAAATGCCGAACACTTGAGCGAGAATTTTTCTTCGAGACAATAGTGGAAAGCGAAGAAGAACTTCGAGACAAGGATGCCCAGTCGAAAAGAAAAGCTGAAGAGGCGAAAAGAGGAAAAAAAAGTATAACCGGCGCCAGAAATGGTTGTCTCTATGGATTATCCAAAAAAAATAACCCCTCACTTCCTCTCAAACCGGAAACATGATTTGTCACGCCCCGACCCGCGGGCCCACGAGGGCAGCGACAATCGCGCGAGCAATCCCGAGGAGGGATACCCCGCCACTCAACCCTCGGGATGCCGCAGAGGCTAATCAACACACCGAATTCAACAATATACATATCGCGAGATATAGAGCGAGAAAAAACAATGTTACACAGCAGCGGTAACAACAACAACAACAACAACAACAACAACAACAATAGGATACAGAAAATATAGAGGTTCACAAAATACCCAGGGAAACAACCCTAACAACGAGTAGGGAAATGGTAATACACGAAGTTTAAGAGTATTTAAATACTAAACCATGCAACAAGTTTTCTACACACTAGTGGATCCATAGGTCTTATAACATGTTCCATGACAACAACAACATACATGAGCCCGAAGGAAATACAACGGATGATAGAATAGTAGTAAATGCCGATGCTGCTGCCACACGGTCACACCTACTACACCTGCAGATGCGGGAGGAAGAAAGAGGGATGAGTAACTCAAGTTACTCGGTGAGGGAGGTTAGCACAACCTTAGCGGAAAAAAATACACCAGCAAACGAAAAATAATAATAATGAATCATCAAAAATAAATGCTTTACCAAAGTGATACAAGTTTAGAAACATTATTACATATAATAGAAGCCTTCAAGAGAATTAAAAAAACATAATAATACCAAGAAAACTCTTTTTACCCCAACTAGGGTTTACAACACAAAAAAATCATAAAAGCATGGTTTTTAAATACAAGTAAAAACAACAAAAAATATCATGGGTTTGAAATAAATAAACACAATACCCAACACTCACCCAACATAATATGGTCTAGAAAACTCTCTAAACCTTCGCGTAGCCATGGCTGGAGTTCGAGCCGCCAAGGTACTCATGCCCTTGAGCGTTGACCCATCAGTTCACGGTTGGTGACTCCGGCTACCGATGAATATCCGATCGGGGCTCTACACTCCCACCGAGGCGGCCCTCGTAGTAATCGGCCGGGTCGACACGCCACCTCAAAAGGGCGGCCGTGAAGACCGCCTACTGCGATAGGGATATCACCAAAACAATCACCACAATAAAATACAACTCCACTCGGAGTACAATATCCATCCATGATCATAAATCAAGAATACCTCGACCATTTGCACGAGGACAAGATAAACACATAAGCAAAGCCCAAACTTTTAACACAAAATAATTTGCAAGTCCCAACACAAGCAACAACATGGAAATCCTTTTTCCTTTCAACAATCAAAAATTTGCTTCAAGCCTAGGATTTCACCAAATCAAAGATTTTTCATAACAAAACTCAAGTTTCAAACAAAAATAATGATTTCACAAACTCATGGATACATATATCAATCACAATTTCCACGATAACAAAAACAAAAAGCCAAAGAGACATCCAAGATTTGCCCTCAACAATAATTATCATTCACCAAATTACCAAACAAGTATAAATCAATAAAACTTACTTAAAACATGAAATGCATATATATATATATATATATATATATATATAGCTATTGGCATTCTTCTAATAAAAGCTATGCTAAATAATTCCACTCACGGGATCGGCGATTTATCTTCCTCTGAAGCTACTCCTCGGCTAAGTCTTTGCCTCGAGCCAAGACTTCTTCTCCTTGCCAAAGCATAACAAAACACCACAAAAAAATTAGCAAAAACAAACAAACAAGAAAAAAACCCTAAGTTTTTCTAACAAACCACCCTAATTCGATCCTAAGATTAGCTCAAAACTAGGTTTAAAAGGTTCCCAATGAGTTCCTAGGGGTTTTAGCTTCAATCTAATCCAAAGAAATCAAAAGAAACAACTAAAGATTGCCGGTGCTACGAGTAACCTCGGAAATGCTACGAGTAAAACCGAGCCCTATACTATGGTTTTCTCCCAATTTACAACTCTAAATCACAAATTTTTCTTCTACAACATTCTCACACAAGATCAACAATTCAATGGCTTCAATTTAAACCTATAAACATGCAAATCCATGGAGAAATTCTAGGTTTTGAAAAACTAAAAACAAGGAAAAATACAAGAATAAATACGGTATAAAACCATAAATCTATGCTTACCAAGCTCAATGGTGAAGGAGGAAGAGATAGGATGCTTGGTTCGCCGGAAAAACTTCGCCGGGAAAAAAATAAGAAAAATGGGAAGGTTCGGCGAGACAAGGAAAAGAAGAAGAAGAAGAAAAAGAAGAAGAAGAAATGTTTTAAGGGAAAAATTTTTCGGTACACTTTCTGATAGCTGGGCTACTACGATTGCAGGGCCTCTATCAAACCGAGCTTCTACGAGAACAAGTCGCTCTGAGAACCGATTTGCTACTGAGGATCAGTTTGCTACTGATGTGAGCTGAAAATCTATAGAAATGGGCTATAGTAATCTCGATGAAACCTTTGGGTATAACATTCTACTCCCCCTTAAGAAAAATTTAGCCCTCGAAATTTCCTTCTTACGACAAAAAGACCTCTATGACTCGAGTCTAACAATACACATGCATCAAACAAAAGATAGATATTGTCACACGTGATCATGTCGACACCGCCTAGGCTCTTCATTAGTCGGGGCAAAGATCACGGTGCGAGATCTAGTCTGCGAGGCGTGATCCTCCGGCTGAGGGGGTGTTGCTCATTGCTACGGATCTTGTAGCGGTGGTGCGTGCACTGAGCCGCAGGTTTGTGAACCTCTAGGTCGAGTAGGATGACTGGATTAAGTCCGGGAGTAGGGGTCCCCCACGGGTCGACGGTGGACACTGCGTCACGATGTGATCCAGCTTGTCACACTCGATAACATCTCGCAGCGGTTCTCGACATCGTCCTCCATGGAACTTATGACAATTCCAACAACGTCGCATAGTTCCTGGCGATCTGATGACGACACCTCTGCTGAAGGTAGTGAACTCTCTTGCCCCGTGGTGCGGGCGGTGGAACCCTCGAAGAAACCAAGCGAAGGTGCACCACTAGATGAACTCTCACCTCTGCTCTTCTTTGAGGATTGACTCATTTTCGCACCTCTCCTCTTCTTGATGCTTTCACGGATTAGATGCGCCTTCGGGACCAACTTTTTACGCTCGAAGGGGCCAAGCTGCACTACTTCCTTAAAACTACGGTTTCTACGATGGCGCCATCCTCTCCCGGGACATCGAGGGTTCGGTCCGGCCTCGAACTTCGAACACAGGACTTCCTCGGAACCTACGGTTCAGTACAAAGTTTGCTAGGTCCTTTAATTACATCTCATACTCGTCAGCGAGATCGCTACCACGGTTTCAGCTGCATGAACTCCCCGCCTTTTTACGGGTCTCTATGGAAGCGGGTGTAGTACTCCTCGTCAAACTCCCTCCGAAAATCGACCAACTCAAAACAACACGGGGAGCGACCTTTCGGGACTTTCCCACCAAACTCACGGCTCTGCCCTCAAGTAACCTCGTAGCAACCTTGAGCCTCAGGTCTTCTTCTAGAACCATGTAGGTAAAAGTAGCTATCACCCGCTTTAGCCACTCTTTGGCAACCATGGCATCGCTGCGTGCCATCAAAAGAAGCTGCGACCCTAGCTGTCCGGGGCTTCCTTCGAGGAGCTTAGACAAGAACAAACTCGGGCTGGACCCTCTTGTCCTCTGCGGGGACTAGGGGAACCGATCTGCATTCGAGGGTGGTCTTTGAGCGTGTGGTGCAGCGATCGGTGACATCCTCTCCATACATGCTCCAAAAGCTCATGAAGTCTACGAACTCCCTGATAGGGTCATTTGCCTATCCCGATTGTCCCAATAGGCTCGAAAGCTCGCATCGCCTCTGCGAGACGGAGCTAACTCGGACGTCGGGGTGCAGGCGCGAGCTCGGGTACTCTAGGACCATGCATCGCGGCCGCTTTCTGGCAGTGCGTGCCTAGAATGTAGCCTCCCTGCCTGGGCGGCGAAGGAGGAGGCGGTGGAGATGGCACTCCACGCCGTCCACCTCTAAGCGATGCGATGAGTAGGCTCAGCAGCGAGAGCAAGCTGCTCCAGCTGCGTGTCTTGCGAGGCGTTATCTTGGCATTTTCTATGAAAAAAAGACACCAAAAGAACTTTCAAAATCAATTCCTATATGCAACGATGCTACATGCTCAACTCTAAGCTCGGATCCACTAGTTACTACGGAAGGCAGGTCGAAGACAAGAACAAAGTTACGACTATTAGTCTAAACCAGATAGCTCGATACCAATAAAATTGTCACGCCCGACCAGGGGCCCACGAGACGCGACAATCGCCGCGAGCAATCCCGAGGAGGGATACCCCGCCACTCAACCCTCGGGGATGCCGCAAGGCTAATCAACACACCCGGAATTCAACAATATACATATCGCGGATATAGAGCGAGAAAAAACAATGTTACACAGACGGCGAATAACAACAACAACAACAACAACAACAACAACAACAATAGGGATACGGAAAAATATGAGAGGTTCACAAAATACAGGGGAAACAACCCTAACAACGTGAGGAAATGGTAATACAGAAGTTTAAGAGTATTTAAATACTAAACCATGCAACAAGTTTTCTACACACTAGTGGATCCATAGGTCTTATAACATGTTCCATGACAACAACAACATACATGAGCGAAGGAAATACAACGGATGATAGAATAGTAGTAAATGCCGATCTGACGCCACACGGTCACACCTACTACCGCAGCGATCCGGGAGGAAGAAGAGGGATGAGTAACTCAAGTTACTCGAGTGAGGGAGGTTAGCACAACCTTAGCGGAAAAAAATACACCAACAAAGAAAAAATAATAATAATGAATCATCAAAATAAATGCTTTTACCAAAGTGATACAAGTTTAGAAACATTATTACATATAATAGAAGCCTTCAAGAGAATTAAAAAAACATAATAATACCAAGAAAAACTCTTTTTTACCCCAACTAGGGTTTACAACACAAAAATCATAAAAGCATGGTTTTAAATACAAGTAAAACAACAAAAATATCATGGGTTTTGAAATAAATAAACACAATACCCAACACTCACCCAACATAATATGGTCTAGAAAACTCTCTAAACCTTCGCTGTGCCATGGCTGGAGTTCGAGCCGCCAAGGTACTCATGCCCTTGACGTTGACCCATCAGTTCACCGGTTGGTGACTCCGGCTACCCGATGAATATCCGAGTCGGGGGCTCTACACTCCCACCGAACGGCCCTCGTAGTAATCGAGCCGGTCGACACGCCACCTCAAAAAGGTCGGGCCGTGAAGACCGCCTACTCGCGATGAGGATATCACCAAAACAATCACCACAATAAAATACAACTCCACTCGGAGTACAATATCCATCCATGATCATAAATCAAGAATACCTCGACCATTTGCACGAGGACAAGATAAACACATAAGCAAAGCCCAAACTTTTAACACAAAAATAATTTGCAAGTCCCAACACAAGCAACAACATGGAAATCCTTTTTCCTTTTCAACAATCCAAAAATTTGCTTCAAGCCTAGGGATTTCACCAAATCAAAGATTTTTCATAACAAAAACTCAAGTTTCAAACAAAAAATAATGATTTCACAAACTCATGGATACATATATCAATCACAATTTCCACGATAACAAAAACAAAAAGCCAAAAAGAGACATCCAAGATTTGCCTCAACAATAATTATCATTCACCAAATTACCAAACAAGTATAAATCAATAAAACTTACTTAAAACATGAAATGCATATATATATATATATATATATATATATAGCTATTGGCATTCTTCTAATAAAGCTATGCTAAATAATTCCACTCACGGGATCGGCAATTTATCTTCCTCGAAGCTACTCCTCGGCTAAGTCTTTGCCTCGAGCCAAGACTTCTTCTCCCTTGCCAAAGCATAACAAAACACCACAAAAAAATTAGCAAAAAAACAAACAAACAAGAAAAAAACCCTAAGTTTTTCTAACAAACCACCCTAATTCGATCCTAAGATTAGCTCAAAAACTAGGTTTAAAAGGTTCCCAATGAGTTCCTAGGGGTTTTAGCTTCAATCTAATCCAAAAGAAATCAAAAGAAACAACTAAAGATTGCGGTGCTACGAGTAACCCTCGAAATGCTACAAGAAAACCGAGCCCTATACTATGGTTTTCTCCCAATTTACAACTCTAAATCACAAATTTTTCTTCTACAACATTCTCACACAAGATCAACAATTCAATGGCTTCAATTTAAACCTATAAACATGCAAATCCATGGAGAAATTCTAGGTTTTTGAAAAACTAAAACAAGGAAAAATACAAGAATAAATACGGTATAAAACCATAAATCTATGCTTACCAAGCTCAATGGTGAAGGAGGAAGAGATAGGATGCTTGGTTCGCGGAAAAACTTCGCGGAAAAAAATAAGAAAATGGGAAGGTTCGGCCAAGACAAGGAAAAGAAGAAGAGAAGAAAGAAAAAGAAGAAGAAGAAATGTTTTAAGGGAAAAATTTTTCAGTACACTACGATGTGAGCTACTACGAGTACAGGGCCTCTATCAAACCGAGGCTTCTACAGGGAACAAGTCGCTACGTGAACCGATTTGCTACGAGGATCGATGTGCTACGATGAATTGGGTCGAAAAATCTATAGAAATGGGCTATAGTAATCTACAGTAAACACTGGGTATAACATGATTGCACTGCCACAACTTCCCATGCAAGGGCAATTTCATCCATAAAATTCAAAATTAACTCTGTTAACGCCGGTTACAACTTTTGGGGGTTTGAAAATCATTGAGTTTAAAAGGAATGTATTTTTAAGGATACACAAAGTTAGGGGTGTTTTTGTGCATATTACAAAGTTAGGGGATTTTTCTGGCAATTTCCACTTAATTTTATAACTAAAAAAATAATAGTTGATATATATATATATAACGTTTTATTTTTTAAAAAAAAACTACTAATCCCGAAGAATATTAGAAATAAAACGGTCAAACTGGCACTAATAACAAATTATTAGAAGAAATATTTAGTACAAAGTAGGACTGTAAAACATGTTTTTAATTACTACAAAGTAGGTCGGTCAAATCTGCACCGGTCAGTAATTAGTACAAAGTACGTAGGTTAAAGTTACACCGGTAAGTATTTAATACAAAGTAGGACGGTCAAACCTGCACCAGTAAATATTTAGTACAAAATAAGACGGTCAAACCTGCACCGGTAAGTACTTAGTACAAAGTAGGACGGTCAAAATTGCACCTGTCAATAATTAGTACAAAGTAGGACGGTCAAACCTGCACCGGTCAGTAATTAGTACAAAGTAGGTCGTCAGTAAAACCTGTATCGGTCAGTAATTAGTACAAAGTATGTCGATCAAACCTGCACAGGTTAGTAATAAGCAAAAAGTATGACTGTAAAACTTGCACCGATTAGTAATTAGCACAAAATCATACGATGAAACCTGCATTGGTTAGTACTTAGCACAAAGTAGCTTGGTTAAACCTGCACCGGTCAGTAATTTATTCAAAGTAAATCGGTCAAATCTGCATCGGTCAGTAATTAGAAGTTAAAATAAGATGAAAATGAGAGAAAATGAGAATGAAGGGGAGATGGTATGAAGTGAGAAGTGGGTATTATATAAAAAATAAATAAATAAATAAATCCAACCGAAATAATTATAGTCATTAAATAAATAATGCGGCCGTTAGTAACTTAGAAGTGAGGGTTATATATATATATATATATATATATATATATATATATATATATATATATATATATATATATATATATATTTTAAATCAAAAAGTGGGAAACCGGAGATTTCGGGAGAAAAATCTCCCGTTTTTCCAATTTTTCTAATTTTTAAATAAAAAAATGGAAAAACAGGAGAGCGAATCAAGTTTCCACTTTTTTTATTTTTTTATTTCTTAAAAAAAAATAGGAGAATATCTCTCATTTTCCTATTTAATAACTAAAAAATAAAAACAAAAAAACGAAATAGAAAACAGGAAATTTTTTCATGTTTTTCCTCAAAATGCACATTCTGGTGAATAATGCAGAATATGCGTATTCGGTAATTTTTTATTTTTTCTATAATATTTTTAAAAAAAGCCGTCAATTACCTCCGTCCAAGCATTATTTGGGTTTCATTTACCTCTTACACTAAATAAAAAACACCATTAAAAAATATTTTCTTTTAATATAGTGGACAAGTCATGTTAGGATCGCATGAAATAAATTAATACTTCAACCGATACTAATAGGTCAAAAATCGTTGAAAAAAAAAAACTCTTTACTTTCATTCTAATTTTTCTAATTACCTATAAAGTTTTTTTATATATATATTGCATAATGAGGAGATATGTCTCAATTAAAATTTTAAATAATAAAACAATTTGTCTCTAAACTGTACATATTGCACAACATATTTATGTTTAGAGCCTTCTGACTAAAATGCTTAGATAAATCTATCTAATTAAATTGAAATGGTTCTCTGAATAATACTGGTAATTGGGTTTTGTAGCTTAATCAATCAAGAGAATACATAAAACCATGGAAACACCTAAATAATTAACATAACCAAAACAAACACAAAATAATGCAGAACAAATAATAATAAATTTGGCAGCATCCCCCTACCTCACTAACCACACTAAGTATTAATTCGGACTATCTTTAAACCAAATTCCTTCAGTTTTTAAGCCAAAAGCTCAAACATATGTACTGCATTTTTTCAATGTGATTCGGAAGGGCATTCCTGAGTCTACTTTTTTATATGACTTTGTATCATAAAGTGCATAAGGAGATGGATATATAATTAGTAACTAACTTAGGCATATTGATTTTGGGAATCAAAGTAAAAAAGGGTTTAGTGAATTTTGATAAATTCAAAAATCAGATTGAAGGCATTACCATTAGAAACTCCCATACAGTTACAACAAATTAGATTAGTTGAGGTCATACAGAAATCTAATAAGAGGAAAAAGATGTAAATAAATATAAAAGATGTTACAAAAATACTTAAGGGAAAGATGAGCCAGCAGTAGGTTCAGATGAATTTCCAGCTCAATCTTCCTTTTTTGGAGGAAGATATGGATAGACTATGATTTCAGAGAGCTAGGAGCTTCCTTTTTAAGGCTACTATGGAGCTAATATATGATCATTAATTACATCTTTAGTTTCATCCTTTTCAGGTTTACAATCTTTTATGAAATCTCAAACATCAAGAGGAACCTGCGGTTTAACAAAGCATTAGTAACTTGCTCCACCAACATGCACTGAGTGACCATTTCATCAGGTAGAAGGCATTGCAAATTTCCATGTTTTAGAAGTCAGGAGTAATGGAGGACCACCCTAATGCCTAGGAGAGGAAAGTCCACCAGTACTCTTAATAAGATGCCAAGGACACCAAATTAGACTTGTCCATGGGCCGGGTCGACCTGGGTTTAGGCTGGGCTTATCCATAATTATTAAATTTTAAACTTGTTTTATCCCGGCCTGACCCAAAAAAATAGGTCTTAATTTTTGGCAGAACTGTCCAAATTTAATAACCTTTGTATTGCATCTATTGATTCTCATAACTGATGAGATGATACGCATTAGAGAGATCAACTATATGAAAATTACCAAAATATCCATTTCTCCTCAAGTGCTGCCTTGACTTGCTCCAAGGGGTTACCCCTGACAAGGAATTTGGCATATAATGCATGTTGGACCCTTTGGGTGGCTCAAGGTTATTTTTTAGAATTACAAGGAGATGATCATCATCCTAATGCAACAGTACAATTTCCCTTCTTGAACATCCTAACACATAGAAGAAAGTAGCCAAAGTTGAGCACTCCTATCATGGCAATCATCCAATACACATTATCAACCCTAGACTGATTAATATCATCGTTCAACCAGTAGGTGAACTTTCTGACAATTCCGATCGTTGCAGTGCTTAGGTAGAACCCAAACCCATTGCACAAAGACACCATACCAGTGGCGACGCTTCGCATGGAGGCCGGAAACTCTTGGTAATATAATGTCATGCTTCCCGGATAATGCAGTGCATCACCTAACCCCATAAGCAGCAATGGAGGCACTAACCATAACACAGACATTGGCTTGTCTGACAATGTATCAAGTCTTGTGTGTTCTACTTGTGCAGACATTGCCATGGCAATGGTGCAAAGAATGTAGCCAAGGCCGATGCGCTGGAGTGGCGTCGGAGTGTGGTTTGTTAAGCGTCGCCAGAGCGGGAACACTACGCTGTCAAAGATGCATATGAAAAGAGCTGTGGACGAGATATTGAAGAGGAGCATTGATGCTGGGGGATTTGAAAAAGAGTGGCCAATGTGGCGGTCCATGACCAGAGCTTGGAGGACTGTGAGGGTTGTTTGCATGGACATGGAAATGCCTACAGGTACTGATGAGAAGAAAAGGGGAAAAATCTTTGCTGCTGTTTTCAAGTCTTGAAGATGATGATTTGTGGATTGAACTGATGATGCTTTAGGGACATGATCATCTCAATTTCATCTTGCAAACTGTAGAGATATATATATGCTTTGCATGTCAACTATGCAGCAGAGTTAGATGTATATATATTGTTCTTTTTACTTTATTATTGTGTAATGGTGAAAATAATTTCTTTTTTTTTAAATCTTAATTGGTTGCAATAATAAAAAAAAAATGAAGTAAATTTTAGGGAGAGAGACCTTTGAACATCATCATCACCAATTGTAGAGTAATGACAAAAGTTATCACCTCCTTCATCCAACTTGACCATCTTCTCCTTCATCATCTTCCTCTTCACAGACAACAGCATTGAATTCCAAAGAGCAGAGAATGGACTCCCCTGAGGGAGGCTTATGCCGGCAGTACAAACTCCGGCCGGAGATGAAAAAGAACAAGACTAGCAACAGTGAGAGCTCCACTGACACCCAAAAACCCCATCCCCAACCAACATTATCCTCAACATACACAATGCCAACAATTCCAACCAGTGCTGCAACATTCAATGAGAACAAATACCAGGTGAAGAATATACTCTGATCATCAGCATTATCAAACTGGTTGGCTCCCCATTGTGGCTGGATTCAACCTTGTTCCTCCAACCCCAATTATCCATAGTGTTATGGCAGTGTAGAGAACTACAAGTTGCAAAGAAGTTGGAGATTCACAAGGACCAATGGATGAACATGAAGATGGTCTTAACAAGCTGACAGTTGCAGTGAGGAAGAAGAGAAGCATTCCCTGCATTACATACTCATTCAGTTCATTGCCTTTTTATGTGAAAGTTTTGAATTTCCAAATATATTTATTAACTTGATATATTTAAATTTCTTAGTCCCAAAATTAAGTATGTAAACGTAAAACACACACACACACACACACACACACACACCAAAAGGACACAGAGAAAGGACTCACAAGAGAGGAAGAGATGATGGAAGTGGATATAACAAGAAAGGAACCAAAGCAAGAGTCAGCAACAATAGCCATGAGAAGAGGAGCAATGTTAAGACAACCATCAACAAAGCTTGAAATCTGAGCAGCATTTAACTTGCCCATATTGAACATATCTATCAGATACACTGTCAGGTTGTTTGCCATACTTCCTGTGGCAATCCCAGTCCCTATCATCGCCACTACAAATTTAATAACAATAAATAAATAAAATAAAATTGCATTGAAATATTGTAATTAAATTCAAAGAAGAAGAGAAAAGGATAGACAAGAGATTTGGAGTAGGAGAGTACCAGTGATGAAAGGGAAGGTGATCCAGCCACCAAGTCTCCGGCGATGAGGAGGAGGAGGACATGGTGGTGAAAGGAGTTGATCATTATCCATGCCTCAGTTAGTGCTACATCAACTTGAAGGTGTGTATTGTTTCATGCTTCTTAATTGTATGTGTAGAGTTGACTGCTCAAGAGAATGGTGCATGTTGTCTTCTTTTTTGTTTTTGTTTTTTTGTTTTCTTGTTTGCCACTCTGTGTCCTCATTTGAGGTCATGTGATTTCTGACTAATATAATAATTGATGAGCAATAATTTAGAATCTTAAGAACAAGAAACTTAAGAAATGGACAGCTAGAATAATCTGGCTTTCTTTCAAGTCCTTTTTTACCGATGACTTGTTGTCTATGGTGTTTCAAAATTTAGATTTGTTGATATTTTCTTCAATATGTTGGTTGGCACAAAGAATTCTAATTTACACCAAATAAAACTCATTACTAACATTCTAATTTTTCTTGCCCACTAAGCTTTTTGAAGCTTTTTGGAGGTTTTGTAAAGTAAGGTTATCAACCAAACCTTGTTTGGATCCAGGGTTATTTGGAGGGTAGGGTATGAGAGGGTTAAATGGAGGGTTGAGAAACCTCCATTTACCCTCATTTCTCAACCCTCCAAATGTGGGGGAGTTATGAGTTTTTGAATTTTTCTGACTAAAATCGCCTCAAAATTTCCAAACAATTACATCTTTATTTATTTAGGGGTTAAGGATTTTTCAAAAATTCCCTCAATCTCACTTTTTCTGGACAAAAATGCCCTCAACCTTTCCAGACAATTACAAAAATACCCTCAATTTTTTTGGACAAAAAAATACCCTTTAATCTTTTCAAACAATTACAAAATTACCCTGAATCTTTCCAAATAATTTTGAAAAATCATATTTATTTTTTTAAAAGCATATTTATGGTAAGAGAATATTTATAATATTTGTTTTTTTATATGTCTTTTTTTTAGTAGTTTATAATAATATCTAACAATCTTAGTACAACATACTAAAGGGTATTTTAGTAATATCACCATAAAACCTTACCATCTCTTACCTTCAATCCAAACATTAGAAGATTTGATAACCTCCATTTACCTTACCTTAGTCCCAAACAAGGTATAACTTAAAAACTCCACTTTCCTTACTTTACTCTACCATCCTTTATAAACCCCTCCTTTCACCTCATACAAGCAAAGCCTAAACATCCCTTTCTTTAAAGGCTTTCTTTTGTCTGTTGGTTTGGTTTGTTATTGGTCATCCCACTTCTAGATATTTTTATTAAGCTTTGGCTTCTGTTGTTATAGTCTTTATTTCTTATACTAAATAATGTGGTTTATTCACCTTTTTAAAAAAAACTTTTTACCACTTAAATTAAAATAAAAGAGAAAATACAATGAACCACATAATTAAAATTTGCAAAGTCAAGATTAAAAACTAATTGATCCAAAAAGTAAATGTGACCAATTACTTGGAATTTTCTTGGCAAAGGCTAAGCAATTAAGAGCGAATAAGATCCTATCAAGATCAATCAAACATCAAAGAGATGCAATGGTCCACAAACTCTAAAAAGAATCATCAACCATAGACATAGAGGAGTAATGCTCCACAAAGTAATGGAAGCTATAAACAGTGTCAGTCCAGTCAAAACAAACAGCTGCAAAAATATTATTTCAAATTGCACACAGATAGTACAACACTGGACTGGATACTCATTCTAAAATTGGAGATTATGTCAATTAAAAATCTTAGACAACAAAATAATCAGTCTTTATTTGTATAAAATGCACAGTATATTTACAGACTTGAGAGCAAAAGAGCTCAAAAGCTACCTGTCAAATTAAAAATGATTCTATAAATAATATCAGTAAGCAAGTTTTGTAAGTAGCTATTTATTAAACAAACAAAAGAAATGTTTACAACAGTACAAAAAGAACTACAAACAGCAAACTAAACCAAAAGAAACACAAGTTACCAAACAAGAAACAACTAGCAGAAACAGAAAACTAACATAATCCAGTTTTGTAAGTTGATCGGCTATGTAAAACATGCAATCATCGAAAACATTTAAATAATAAACTAGAGCAAACCAAATGCAAAACGAATGAAAACAAGTTTGCCGGCAGGCAACATTTTATCTAAACTCACTTACCCCACTAACCCTACCATTCATCAACTTGCTGCAAGCAATAAGCAAGCCAAAATTTTTGTAAATGACACAAAGGTTTAAACAATTGACAAATGCCCTGAAACTGTAAAAAGTAAAAACATGCATCAATGTGGGATCTGACTGAAAGCTTAGCAATCACTTACCTGAGACTGTAAACATATGTACCAACAGAGTGGGTCTAATTGAAAGCTTGGCAATCACTTACCAGAAACTGTGAACCATGCAACAGCCAAGTGCACCAAACTGAAAGGTTAGCAATCACTTTCCTTAGACCATAAACACATGCATCAACAAAATGTTAAATTAAAGGTTAGCTATCATTTCCCTGAAACTGCAAACACATGCATCAAAGCGGATCAAATTGAAAGCTTCACAATCATAAGCAATTGCACACAAAGGATACAACCTGACTCGTAACTGAGCCATTCCGATACAAATTAATCACCTTAGATGCATTTGATGAATCTACCAAAAACATGATAAACATACAAAAGCATTCTTCAATCGAACTGGCACTTAAAAGCAAGGATCACTAAACCACTTTGGCCATGATATCTGAAAATCATTAGCACATCGCAAAAAATCACAATTAACAGATTGCAGAACAATACAAACGAAAATTAAAAAAAATGAAAGATTAGAGGTGGAATCAGTCAAGCAATAATTTTCTACACCGATCCAGAGAGCCCACCAAACCTGATTTATATAAAATATGGAGTATGGGCACTTTTTACAAATTGATAGAGAAAAAGAAAAAGGAAAAACAAAAGAAATTGGAAAAAGAAAAGGCAAAACAAGGAGAAGGGGAGAAAGGAGATATTTACATCTTTAACCTAGGTACCATGTTTATTTTGTGAGAGCCTCCAAGAGTAATGCAGGAATCCCTGGCAATATGTCAACGTTTTTGCTGGGGAGGCTAATGAATATTGTAACATACAAATACCACATGAAGGTCAGAGAAGTATATACCAACATGGCAAGATGATTCGGAAGTCGTAATAAAGGATCAAATCACTTCGCTCATACAGCCATGTCTTGTGGTTGAACTGAGCATATGTAATGGGTTCACCCCCTTGCAAGAGAAATCAATTGTATCATCTCACTTGGGAACTATCATCTGCATAGATTGAGACAAAAGCATCAGCAGCACCAGCCGCAAGGAGAACTCTATAAGGATGGAAAGTGAGACAGCTGACAGAGCCAATTCTTTGAGCCATGAAAGTGGGGTAATATCTGATAATGCTCAGTTGTTCCCCTTCCAAACTGAATACTTTAACAATTTGCTTTGCTGAACCACTCGCAATAACAGGGGCATGGCGATGGACAGCTAAGGCTGTAAGAGAGCCCCTATGAGCATCAATGGTGAGATATGACGTGGTGTCATTTCTTATATCCAGAAACTGAATGTCCCCGGCTTGAGAAGCACTCACAATCTGTGCATGAAATAAGCAAAAAAAGAAATACCCCGTGGTTTTAGGTGCCAAAATAGGTCTTGATTGGAAATATGATAAATCAAAATAAGTTAAAATTGTTTTTATCCTGGTAGAAACAAGAAATATACATAATGTATCTGCAACAAAATAGATTACTGAAAAGAAAGAACTGATATTTCAAATTTATCTTAAAGTGAGATAATACTTTGTACGAGGTGCATAGGAGCGCAAGATTGATGGGTCTAGGTAAAGCCGTGAGCTTAAGAAAACATAAATGTTCTATCATTTTATGACACTAAGCAAAAAAGTCCATATTATGACTCATGCATATCAGCAATCCTTGTTTCTCCAACTATCATAACTCCATATAGCATACACCCACAAGCCTGATATGACGTGTTAAGCCAACATCAAATTCTACAAGGGCTGCAAACTAACAAAAGCTAGGTTCCCAAGCAGCCCTGTTTTGTGTCTTGAACCAACCCCATTATGTGTTGCTGCTGACAGAGTTCAAGAAAGAAATCAGAAAAATTGGTAAGTACTGCTCTAAGAAGTAGCTTTGTATAAGAGAAGCATCCCCACCACCCCAACAAGATTTATATTGGTGTAATTTTCGTCCATCAAAATTCTTAATAAAGCCAATTAGAGTGATTCTACCCATGCCCAAGCTAGGTTCAAACCAAGCTTCAAACTCAATTATGATATCAAGATCAACTAATTTTATAGAGTGACCGCATGGAACTCAATCTTATGTGGAACCAAGCTCAAGCTGCACACAGCTGCTCATTTATTTGTCTAACACCACACCTTCACTTAACTAGAACACCTAGGTCATAAATCAATCTTAGCTAATAAAAGAAAAATACACTGTGCTAGCTTGATGCCTATGCATGTGAAGTTCTGCAGGTACTACCACTCAAAACTTCAGCATTGTCTGTGTTTTTCTTTGTTCAAAATATTAGTGTATGTGACACATCGGCTGGCAAGCATGTTCTAGGCACAAATCAGAACGGACAGGACAAAATAGTGCAAGCTATAAGGGAGTTCTCTAATGTATTCAACACAGTAACTGATTCTTGATGACCTCAAGAATCTAGATCACAATTCACACAAAAATATGTGTGTCAGTCCATAATCTCCCATTACCTTGGCTGGATCTAACCCAGGTTGAAAGCCAACCCCAACAACTCTTTGAGTGTGAGGCCTTGTTGCGCAAACAAGCCTAGAAGCACCAATACAAAATTAAAAAGGTCCAACAGACGAATGATCAAAGAAAAATTCAGCCAGTCTAAGGAGGTTACTTACATCTCCGGAGTACGAATATCAAACAGCCTAACAGATCCATCCACAAAGCCAGCAGCAAACTGACCACCATGAACTTGAGAAGCAGACTATTCATGACAAAGGACCAAGATTAAACAATTGCAATATAAATATGTGGCCGAATTTTGTATAAAAAGAGTAGAATGAATAAATATCGCAAGCAAGACGCATGGTTAAGTTGAGAGTGGATTTTGTGAACCATGTATTTCGCGAAAATAGATAAATTCAATCTCAATTGCATAAAAGGCTCCACATACGCAACAAAGAGGATCTCTAAAAACACAGTCTAAAGAACAAGCCAACATTTGGAAAAAAAGTATAAAGAGGGATAGCCCAACATACAAGCAGTATCATTCTCAGCAAGTGAAACTCAAAGCAAGGTAAGGAGACAAACACCATGTGCGTCAATACAAAATTAACAAATGGCCAAAGTAAGGTTGTTGACTCTGATATAAAGTATTAGATGATATCATTTCTAACCGAGAACCCATCCAACTTTCTTCATTAACAAAATTGTGAAGCCTAGACACTAAAAACCAAATTTTCATATTTCAACAATAGAGTTTGGTTTTTCATACAACTAGATCCGTCCATTGTGCTTGTCTTTCCACATGTAATTGTGAGTTGCCCACTCAATACTAGATCTACTTGTTTGGAAAGGAAGCGATGGTTGCATGTTGGCATCAAATTGTTCAAATTATGCCCACTCAATTCAACCGTTGCAATACCTTAACTCTGTGGGGAAAAAACTTCTAAATCATATAAGCACTAGAGTTCACATAAAATCATACAAAATACACCATAACTTCTGTCTGGTAAGATAGTGAGATTGTTGAATACGACCAAAATGCTGAATACCCAAAAGAATGATGTCATGCAAAAACATAAAAAGTGGCATTGATGTCATTATCCACCCTCAAACTGGCTGTAAATATAATGTAGCTTCCTAGGCTATCAATAAGGATGGAGTTTATATGGACATTATCAAAAAAATCACATATAATGTTCAAGTCAGTTTGGTTTTATTTATTTTTTACTCTAAGAAGGAATCCTTAGAATACCTCAAAAGAAAAATGATCTAAATTCATTCTTAAATTACAAAGAAAGAGAAGGTTATGAAACAAATGAATGAATTGAGAGAATTTGAGCATAAGTGCACAAGCAGATCTGGTGAGCCAAAGTTTCTTGCAGTAACCTGAACAGATGAAAAAATCAACTAGTCTCAAAGAAGGGCTAAGATTTTGTCTTTAATAAGAACATATTCTTAGCAATGTACCCATCAAGATTATATGACACTTTGACAAAAACTGAAGGATAAACAATAACATAAGCATTATCCCAGAATGCCAAGAAGAGGTAGTAATTCATCAAAGTCAACATGAGAAATAAAGCAGATGATAATTCTTTTTTAAGAAACCAAAAATTGGTGCAAAAAGTTTATAAAGAGAAATAGAAATAAACACCCACCAATGAGGAGATGGTACTTTCTGATGATGGCTGAATCTGTGTAACTAATTGTTCTTTGTCCAGATCCCACAGCAGTATAGATGGCATTTCACCAGTAGCATACTGTTGATAAAGGAGAGAATGTTGTGAGAACCTCATCTAATATCACTGGTGGAATGTGAAAGATGTAATAGGGAATTATTAGACAGATGAGGAGCTCTACCAAGTAACCAGACTGCTGCTGCCAGTCCACAACGGCATTTGAAATGCGAACACCAGGTCTACTACCATGTGAGTGCAGAAAATGCAGTTACAACCTTTTGCTTACCTTTTAGAGTGAAATCCTTCCATACTCTAACATTTCCATCACCTGTACCAGACATCTATGATTTATAACTTTTCAAATAAATAAATAAATAAATAAAACTTAAAGCAACTTACTATTGCCAACAGCTAATGGACTAGAACTGTACCAGATACTTACATGAAGCAACTAGAAGCAAGCTGTCATCAAGTTCATTTACAAGACACAACTTAGATATTCCTCTATCAGAAAAGTCATGATTGATGAAGCTATTCAGTGGCGTAGCTTCCTCGTAGTTCCATACCCTACGAAATGACATCAAGTTTTAAAAGAGTGATGTGGAAATTCTTTGGTATGAAAAGAAAACCGGAAATCCAAGTGCCACAGACCATATGACAACATAAAAGGGAGACCTGGAGCAGTTACAAAGAACTAGAAGAGTGTGGAGTGGGAGGAATAAGAATTGGGTTTGAAGATGTACTTAGCTACCAAATATTTTTGTAGTCAAGATACAAGCCACTCATTTATAACACCATGGTCTATGTAAAACACAGCCTAAACTAAATTTATAATAAGGATCACATTCACTAACTAATGTACTTGCATGTGTGTGTGTTAAATTATATAAGTCCAAAAATAATTCCATGATATAACTCTCAAATGATATCATCTAAAGAATAAAATTTGCCAAATAAAAATAGTTCCTAACTTGGTGTCCAAGTAAAGGTCGTAAGAAACCATTTGCAAAAACCACTTCAATCAACTAAAATAAAACCGCATCCAAATAAATTTCTCCTAAGGTTCGGCCCGCTATGTTAATGCTAGCCCGATATGAAGAATTCCAGTAATCAATTAGTTTCCAACAATATTGAAATTTCTTCGAACAACAAATCTTTCACAACTCAGACACAGAAGTAATAAGTAGCAGTCAAATTGGTAGGATACTAAAATCAGCACCACCATATTAATTAATACAACAAAATAGATCTCTTATGAGAAATGTGTCCATATAAATATAAAGAAATGTAAGAACATCATGCTCGAGATTTTTACTGATATATATATTGATCAACCAAAGTATATCATACTAACAAGGCAATCCCCAACTTCTACCAAACCTTATCAACCATTAAACAAAAAATGACTATTCTGTTATTACCTAATCCGCTCATTCTCATCCGCAGCAATTACCACAGGAGAGAAGGGCAAAAGCAATGCTGCCTTTGTACCCATTTCAAACTTGGTGTCCCAACTAGCAATTTGATTGCCAATTTTGCTTACAGCTGAAACCAGGATAAACCATAAATGTATGAACTAGAGAAGCAAGAGGAACATTCATGAGGTAAGAACAAGGCTAAATAAAACCAAAAATATATAATGGTATAACCACTCACAAGAATGCTGACACTTAGCAATGCGATCCAGAGCATTCCGTTCCCTCTCTTCTCGTCTGGCGATAATTTCCTCATTGTCATCAGCCACAGTAAGAAGTGGCCTGGAAAAATGACCACAGCTCCAATTGTATATAGTTGATTGTGGAAGTAAACTACGTTCATTAGCCACACAAGATCCCCAGAACTAAGTAGAGGATCAGCCAGTCCAGTGTCAGGGAGTTTAATTGATGAGGCCTGAATTCTAAAGAACACACTACTTCGTGAGACCAGTAAGATAATTTTGTCTAGGAGGGCTAACAGGTGGTGTCCTAAATGTCATTGGCAAATGACCTGCATAAAGTAACCGTAAAATAAATGATTCACACAAGGATAAAATTAGGTGTGAATAGCATGTTACAAAGCTTTATTAACACAAGAGCACCATATAAACATGACAACTCTAAACAAGAAAAATGGCTCACACCAATTGTACACTAAACTCGGGTAAATCATGAAAGCAGATGATAAAATATAATAATATATTACCACCATTCATGTCAAACCATGAAGATGAGCGTGTGATTCCAGCTAGAGTAGAAGAAGCAGATGAATCTCCATGCTGATTAATTGCACCAACCTTCACTGCCCTTGTAACCACTTGTTCAATCCCTATAATTGAGAGGGTTTTTTGGCCAAGACTAGCAATGCGGGCCGATGGATCTTTAGCCAAGGCAGACATGGACAAAACACACTGTAAATAGATTGCATTATCTAGAGGTTTGGACCTAGTATAACCAATGACTCCATTACTGGTGCTTTCCCTCAATAAAATCCCTGAATCAGAATGCTGAGAAGAATCATCTGATAGTGGAGAACCATGCAAAATTCCAGTAGATGCAAGAGGGCTACTTGTGGAAAACCCTTCCATCTCGACCAGCAGCCATGCTGTCACTACCAACTCTCATTACAGGACCAATTTGGGCAGAAAGGGATGGGCCCAGATTGCACAAACTGGCCTGGGTTAGTATATCCACTGCTTGGGTTACTAATATTAGTCAAAGATGGCAGTGTGTTAAGCAAAGAGTTAGGCTGAGGTTTCCAGTATGTAGCAGCAACTGCTTTTAAATGCTTGTTGTGCCCAAAAGCAAATCGACCAAGGGCTGCAAATAAGTATATCACAGTACAAAAAAATTAAAAGATTAAAAAAATAAAGATAATTCAACAGTGTTTTAGGTGCACATAAGATTACTACAAAAACTAGTTGAACAGAGAAGCATAACCACAAATAACTAAAAAGCAAAAGGGCTCAAAAATGTTATATATGACTAAAAAAACTGCATACGGTGATATCATAACTTCAACACAATCAATTATTATCAAAATAAATGCCATAGAACCATAATGGAAAATTGCCAGCCAAATAAGGCATCAAGGATTCATGTAACTGTACACATCTTGCTACTGCATGTGAATATAGCAGAAGAAAAATCAGTGTCAACTAATATATCATTAACCAAAAGCCCACCTACCCCTTGAAAGCAATCTTGGTATTCACAAGAAAGCGCAGGGTAATGAACCATCACATTCTCATCTACACAGCATCTCAAAATTCTCAACTAATATACATTAAATCACAACCAGTCTTCTCTTGAAAACATTCTCATATCCACAGGTAATATTCACTGTTACTATCAAACACAACATACACAACCATCTTAGTAGCCCATTCTAATATGTTGATGTAGTCACCTGAAACTAAATGTCATTACATCAGAGAACATGCCATCAACATAGCAAATACAAAGCATTCTCATCTTTAATGATAACAGACTTGTACTAATATATCCATTTTACCAAACATAAAAAACGTGCAATCATGCAAACAAGATGGAAGAAAATTATTGTGTGGCCATATATCTAAATGGGGGTTTCACTTTTATATACCTACAGCAACCTCAGCCCTCACCAAAGGACTTCCATCGGTAACAACTTGCAAAAGGCTTCTAACAATATTTAAATCAGACTTCATCTTTTCATCATCATCATCCCCATCACCAACCATTCCATCTCGGAAAGAGTCAGATCCAACATCAAGAAGGGTACCTAACGCAAAAACAGCAGCAGCCCTGACCTGTCACACATGTAAACCATGATTGACAAAAAAAAATACACATAGTATCAGAAACATATAGCAAAAAAACAAGAATAGGCCAGAAAAATAAGTTCCAACCTCAGGTTGTGGCTCTGACAATAGAGATGCAAAAATTGAAGATGCATCTGATTGCAGACCCAACAACTGTGCTTCTGAGAAATCCTCCCACAGCTTCCCCAAACAAAGGCAAAGCCATTGTAGAAGTAAAGGCTCAGTCTGGGCATCATGGGGATTTGCTAGTTGCAGATGCCTCAAACAAACATGTACTAAATTTGCTTGAAAACAGGCTTCCTGGCCACGACGGTGGCCATCTACAATAACAGCCAAAACAAAGGCAGCCATTGCACGCTGCTCTGGGTATGCATCCATGCTGTCAAGAAACCTGATGAAATATGCATGGCCCCCGTCTTTCACCAGATCAACCTGACAAGACTTTTACCCACAAAAATATTCTTACAATTTGGGTGTACATAGCAAAAGAACTTAAGAGAAACCAAGGACTTTGCTTGCAGAAATGTAATTAATATGATATAATTAAACACAACCAAAAACATAGATAGCAAGAAACTAAAAACGACCTGGAGGAAAGCTTTCATAACAACATAAAGTAAAGTATGGAAAAAGAGGCCACAATTTGCTCAAAAATATATAGATCATTCAATAAATTGGCTTGGAATACATAAACAACAATTATGCCAAACCAATAGAAGACAGCACATACCTTATCAAGAGCAAGTATCTTGGTCCATATAAATACAAGAATTTGACGTAATTCCATAGCAGTTGTTTGCAGTAGTTTTAGCACATAAGGAAAGATTCCGACAGACAAAGCCTGCCATACGAAAAACTATGAATTCTACAATAATAATACCAAAATTAAAGGGAAAATTTTGTAGGATTTGAACTGAAATAAAGGAAAAAATGAGTTAACTAATATCAATTGTGAGTTACCAGGTCTACAGCCCATGGCCCCATATCAAGGAACCTTCCAAGAAGAACCAGTGCTCGGAAACGATGAGATTGGCTAAGCAAAACCTAAAAAGAATTAGGGTTTTAGCAATAAAAAATTAAAAAGCAGGAAAAGCGCTAATATAACAGAAAAGCTTTCAGAATACAAAACTAAATTTCCTTTTTCCTCACAATACAATTTATTTCTTCCACGTATAAACATCAAAAAAACAGAAGAGGCATACATAAAAGCTAGTTCTTAATCAGTTCAAAACAAGATAGAAAACCAATTATTGATCACAAGTCTAATCAGGGACCCACAAAAACTAATAAGACAATTACTACAGAAAAAGTACAATCGAGAAATAATTTGAATGGCCAACCATTAAAACAATAAAAGATGGCAAGGAAGTAAAATCTACGAAGTTAGAAGACATTTGGAAGCAAAATATATCCAGCTAGAATTTCAATTACTAAACGAACATGAAAAACCTTCAAAAATACTGAGACATAATACAAAAGTTGGACCTGTGAGGATAGTGAAATGAATTATGCAGCTTGTACATAATAAGCAAGTGAACTAAATGTAGCACATCACTAAATTATTGATATAAAAGACGGTGACAAATGAACACTACACAATAGTTTCTAAAAGTGGATGATTCACGCATTGTAAATGATCCTCTATCAAACCCTTTGCAATTTGTTCAAATCTCATCAAAATTAATTAAAATAAGCCTGCTAGGACAAGTACAAGTACAAGAAGTGTAAGTGCACGTTCGCCGCATCCATTGTAAATGTCTTTCTCAAAAATTCCACTAAATTGATGATCTTATTTAAAAAATCAGTTTGTTGCCAATTATCTTTTCTCCAGTAAGACTGATCCACTCATCTTTACACAGTATATTTTTGCCATTATGCCCATAGACCAACATCATATGATGCAACTGCTGCTAAATTGCCACACAATTATATACATCAAGCATAAATGTTTTTCCACAACAGACTAAGAAGAAAATAATATCAAACAAGGTAATGAAGTTGGAAAATATCACGAATTTATGCAGACCCAAGTAAAAAAGTAACTTTCAACTACTCTCACAGAGCATACAGAGTAAGAATAATGACCATCCATTCGGCACAAAGCCAGACAACATTGTCACTGTATCAAGCCAAGAAAATATATATTGAGACGAATTATATGTCTATTGAGTCAAAAGCATTACCTGAAGAACTATAGGAAGTTGCTCTGGCAGTTTCTTATGTTCAGAACCATGGTCAAGCCACACTTCAAAGGCAGTCAATTGTTCGGTGAAAAAGGGGCTCGGCTAAATCATAAAGAAGATGTTTATGAGATTTTAATAGAATTTAGGAAGGCATCATGGCTGAATCATAAAGAAGAGGTTTATCAGATTTTCATTTTATGAAGGCGCCATCAACAGAAATATGCATAAAAAAGGCAAACAAACTGAAATTAACTCAGCGGAAAAATTTTTCATGAGAATCAATAATAATTTTCTTGAATCAGACCTGAAATTCTGCATTTGGATCCTCAATCAACTGGGGAAGCTTAGCAAGGCAAATCTCAGCCGCCATATCCCATGCATCCCTAATATGCGCACAATATAAACAACTATAAGAATCATTATCAGAAGATTGAAAAAGAAAAAAAGGGAAAAATTAGTAACAGTCAAGATATGGGTACCACATATGATGCTGGTGAGTGGATGGTAGTAGGGGATATGAAATTGGTGAACAATTTGCAGCTCGCATGATTCTCTCAGCAAGTAAAAAATTCCGAAATAAGCTAGCAACCAGTAGATCCTGCGAAAACAACCTTTGAAAAAGGTCTGTGCAATATGAAATTTTCACATCAACTTTAGATTCATCGGACAATGTTAGAAAACATCATTACCTAAAAGTGTGAAAATCCAGTAGTAAACAACATATACCATGAGGTAAGACATTCCAAGCTATAGTATCTGTCACAGCTGTGAAAATCCAGTTCAGCTCTCCTAAAAGCGTTTTCCGATCATTTTGTCTTCCAGGAATTTTGTCTATAAGAGAGTGATCAAGGGTATCACGAAGTAATGACCGAGTGCAGAACCTGAATGGCAAAAATAAAAATGTCGTTAAACAAGAAATGTTAGCACATAGACAGTGTGCTCTTGGAAAAATTTATACCCTGACTCCAAAAAGAACACAATTTAAGTAGTTTTTCAACCATAAGGCTTAAAGAAAGATGAAAGAGATAAAAAAGATCACACCAACCATTTTAAGCCATGGAAGGACCTTTAAATGGCCTGTGGTCGCACAACATAATTCTAGTTGACAAACAGAAATCATCAGTTATTAATTTCTAAGTGAATGAACAAAGATTTTTGTCAAACAACTAAGTTGCAAACTCAAGATACAAGTAAAAAAAAGTTCTAAAGTTCCACATAAAGATCATATATACTTTGAGCAATAGACATGCAAGGAAACTCTGTAAAGCACGTTCAAAATGAGATCATTAAATTCATTTCATGAGTAGAGGTCCAGTAGCTGGTGGACATTGCAGGTAAGCATACCACACGTAAAAACAGGTGAATGTAGAGGGAATCAAAGGAAGGTCTGGCAAAGAAAAATAGTATATATGTTCAATCCAAAGAAAACATGTGCAATCTCATGTAAATTTTTACAACTGAGTTTTTGCAATTTTTGTATGTATACCATGAAAATGCAAACAGTTATCACTTCTCTGCTTCAAAGTTTTGGGCAATCAAATAATTGTGTGTTTTAAGTACATAACCTCATAGCACCATTACAGTAAGTCTCTTGTGCACCAATTGTGTTTTAGGCTTCAAGGCAAACACTTACTCGTCAAATTGCATTTAACCAAAATGCTTCCAGTGGACACTTAAACTCAACTGTTACAGTTTGCTTAATTCATCTTTGCACCAAGTATCCTTCAGGCTTCATTGTAATTAGTTTTCCCCAAATTGTAATTACCTGAATTTGCTTTCTGACAAATACAGGAGTATTATAATATTATCCTGATGCTTAATTATTACAATCCACTCAATTCATCAGGTAAAGTTACCAAGCTTTTGCACTTCATAGAATGGTCAATAATGATCACAAGAAGATACCGAAAGAAATGATCCCAAATAATCTTTTAACCTTTTCAAGTGAATGTTTAATATGCCTTTACTAGGAACAACTAGCAGAATAAATCCATCACAAAGACCACACTATACTAATCCACTTGATCCACACCTCAAACAATGAAATTGTTACAATTACAATCAAAAGTTTATGTTGCACTAAGTGGTACAAACAATTTGGTTGACACCAGTAGTCACCAGAAACATAAACAGTGCCAATCCAAATATGGAACTAATTTTCAGAATCCATCATTGGAAGTAAATCAAAAGCCTGGCCACTTCAAAATTGAACCCAACAGATTTATTGAGAAATGACAAAAAATTTAGAGTTCAAGTATTGTCTTGAGCATGCCAACAACAGAATCAAGCATAATAAATTAGCCCTGGCTATTTGCAAGTATTATTTAATAACATTGCAGGCTATTTAATTGCAGACAGAACCAAAGAAATGAGTTTGCCAGCTGAAGTTGAATTTTATAAAACATTTACATGCTCCTAGGCCAACAAAAATCAAACAAGTAGTCATAAAGAAAGCCAAAATTATTCAGGAAAATGTCAGATACAATGACGGAGTCCACAGCAAGCAGCTCATCATCTCGCTTAATATAAACCAAAATTTGAAATTTCTAACGGTCAGAGGTAAGAAATAGAGCTGCATGTTGCATGAATAATCCAGAAAAAAAATAAAATAAAATAATCATAAGACAAAACCATCGTAAAGGCCATTTTTGATTGGTGTTGTAAGACAGGATGTAAACACATCAGCAGGGAAATTCCGCACTCTGTGGCAGAGTCTCATGTGCTTCACAGGCTGCAAGCAGAATGCAGTCCTTTGATGAAGAACCAGCTGCACTAGAAGAGCCCCATTCTTGCGCTAAAAGAAATAAAGGGTGTACATACATGAATATATGAATTCTCATCAAAAGCAACAAAGAATAGAATATGTTCCACATAGTATCCTTATGAAAAAAAATCATATAATCCAAATACATGTTAAATTGTATTGCGAACCTCTATAAAAGCACTGAGAATCATCCCAGCTGCGGAGCAGTCAAAAACATATATTGACGGTGTTTTCAGCCAAGAATCAAGGTCACTGATCGGCAAAGGAATATATTGTGTATAACTCTGCAAATGGTAGCAGGATCGACAAGTGTCAAATAACTATGCTTGATTATGATATTCAGGACAATGAACTATATCAATATCACAGAGGATTGACCTTATTAAAAACCCATATTTCACCATTAGCAGTAGGCTTTGGTACTCCATGGCCATTGTAATGAAAAAGAACTCTTTCAGACCTAGCATATTTGCGGCAGCTATTGCAAAGTTTCTTAACTTCTTCCACAGCTGGATCGAGTTGGACTTTGTAACGAGCCTGCCATCAAATTGACTCTTACGGTAAGAAATAAAGCACACTTATGTTGAAGTATTATGAGTTATAGCACCTTTACCCGTGGTTGCCAACGTTCGTATTGAGTGTGCAAGGCTTTTCCAATTGTCTCAAGAGCCTTTGGAGCAGCCATGGTGAAAGGATCTGGAAACCAAATAGGTGTATGACAAGGCTAGCTATAAATTATCGATCTTCGGATTCCACAAAACATGATTTAAAATGATTAACAAGTGTATAGACAATAATAAAAAAAAATTCAGTGACACGTAAGGATGTGCTTCTCAATTCAGAAAGTACAGTGAAAACAACTAAAAATAACCATACATCAGTTTCTTCATGATCGCAAAAGCATGAAAAAACAATGATTATCAAAAAGATAAATTTTTTTCGAGAAATTGTTGACAAGCAATCACGCAAATGAATTACAAACACAAATATGACAATAAAATTGACATGTGTTTGTTTAACTAGTATGCAAAGAAAGAAAAAGGAGAAGAGAATTGAATAACCATAAATGTTCAATACCAACACAGTTCAGAGAGTTAGCAAGCAAATAACTGGAAAACTAGTAACAGAATTAAAAAATTTTAACATGAGTAAACAGGAATGCATGGACAATTCGCATCATAAAAAAATCATTCACTTTCCCTTGTAGCCAATAATAACAGGAAATAAGCCAACAATCTTGTAACCAATGGAAACATACAGAAAGAAGTGCACAATAGGAAACAACAAAAGATACAACCAACCAGTTACTGAAGCTATTGTGTATTTGAGGGCATGGGGACCATAGCAAGATTATCATGTTGAACAGCAGGAGAAGAACAAAGAGGTGGTAATACACATGCCAACTTAAGACTAGATTTAGGCAATTGTTTGATTTGTTAACAATTTAGTATTCAATATCTGTTTAGGCTCAGCTTGCTTGTGAATCTTACTAAAAAAAAGTTAATGAGCTAAACATGATTAGAACGGGACAAATAAGTAATTGTAACTTCTGATAACATCAAAATTTCAAACATTCCTGAAGAAACATTAATTAAAGAACAAAGGATGAAGAATTACAAGATTTAGCTTTGGTTAAACGCCTACAACAGTGCATTTATAATTACAAGAAAATCGATTCAATAACACACTGAAAGGCAAACAGCACTTTCACAAACAAATAACTTGCAATATCATCCATAACTGTTATATGTCAAGTTCTAGCACATCTAAAATAAAGCAATAATCAAAATAACAAATTTTTCGTTGGTATCAAATAAGTCTTAGCATAAAAACAGTAGCAAAAAGCTTACCAATATAAAAGGTACACCAATTAAAAACAATCAGAAAGATAAAAAGGTTAGCACAGCCCACTTTACCTATCCAGCACTCCATTCTTGCACAAGGTGAAATTTTTATTACATCTGGCGGATCAACACCAATATTTAAACACAATACAAGTGCCACACGGCCAGTCTTCATCTGCGTTAAAGAATCTATAATCAACTTTCTTAGAACACAAATGGCAAATGCAAATTTTAGAGAGAGCAGGATGAATTTCAGTTTTCACTTGACTACAAAGAAAAATAAAAACACCAAAGCGAGGGAAATATATAGACAAGACATTAAAAAAATTATGTTAAAAGAACGATGGCTGGCAATTAACAGAAAAAATAAGTAAACTGTTGGATATCTCAACCACTGATTTTTAGCAAGTGCCTAAACTATTTCAGCAACAAATTAATGGCTGACTAATAGTCATGTCTTCTATAAATGTTTATGTTTAATATTTGAAAGTTCTCTTAAGGAGTGTTTCTAAGAGGCAAAAGCACACACCCTCAAAAAGTTCAAAAATGACTATGGACCATGGTTAAGACATAATGAAGCCTAATACCAACAAAAAGTCACTCTTTTAGTTTCGCCACACTAATAAACAAAGTTCATCAAATCCTCCTATTCAACTCCTTCTCCACCCTGCGTGAATGAATTATTTTTTTCTATATTGCCAGTACTAAATCCATCCATCTCTGTGAATGTAAATGCATAATGTAGATCAGAGCATTTTTATAAACATTCCTTCATTGGTTTTTCACTTTACAACCTTTTACTTATTGTTTAATAGATTTTTATCATAGTAGCAACCAAATAAGAACATTCAGGTGAGTTAGATGTGTACTTGATGCGGTGAACAAAGTTTACAGAACATAACTTTGCACGGTCAACGTTATTAGTGAATTTCCATTCTTCAGTCATTTAGTTTAAAAATGTAAAAAAATAATTTTTCTAATAAGTTGATAATTTATTGGGAATAGCACATATTATAAGGAGCATGACCCAAAAACAATAATCCTATGGCTAATATAATTGTGCTTTCAATCCAAAAAATGTAACGTAAAAATCTGTAAAAACATTACTGATAAAAATAAATAAATAAAATAACTATTATAAGAACCATAACATTCCTGATCCAACTCACAAATGAAACTATATTCCCCCTTATTAACCACAGTTAATGCAGGCTGCTTTGTATTGAACAGAAATCAGAATTAGTGCAATAGAATGTTGTATACATAATATTAAAGTCTCAAAAACTATATGAATAGACATACAATTAGAGGATATCAAACAAAATATGAATTATGGAAAGAAAGCTTTTTAGTTGAAACTGGTTACATGCACTTCATGGTAGGATCAGTAAAAGAATAGGAACTTCTTTTATTAGTATGCATTATAATAAAAAAGGAGCTGTTTCAAGCAATATCTCACATGCAACAATGGGCATCAACCCACTCTCAAGCTCATATCTTACAAATACCATCAATTATCATTTCATCTCCCCTACTCTAACATAAAGATATCTGCTCACCCCACTCCCTTACTCTAACCAGAAGATCATCCCCCTCTACCTTTGTTTTCTGCTCCAACATTTTAACAAAATTACTAAGCAAAGTAGAGTGTCTACTTTACACTGGAAACCACATACTCTTCTTGCAAATCACCACCTGAACCTACAGCACTCGACAGTCCATGCCTCAAATAATATAACAGAATATGAGATTTTCATGACAGTAACAACCAGTTACTAAGTTTCAATTAGCTTTACGTAAAATCATCAAGAGTGTGAAGAACCTAGATTGTAGAAGGTAAAAAACAAGATGTAGAAGATTGAAAAAAAATCGGATGAAAGGAAGAAGGTCATGACTATTTCATTTTAAAACCTTTCCCTACACATGCAGAAGGTGTCACAAAAGACATAAAAAGAACATATTCGGCCCATCACCTCTATGCAAACCAATCCTATTAATTGTCGAAATACACAAAATATACCTTTCTACCATGTTTTAATTTTTGCATTAACTTCACCGATGGAACCAGTGGAGGCTAGATAATATTTAGAGGTTGATAAAACACATTTACTGGTAATGATATCGAGAAAAATGTCTTGAGATAATTATTATATTTGCATTACTACCAGCATGACAATCTTGATCACCTCAATCAAGAAAGAAACTTTTTAGTGCACAGAATCAATCAAGAGGTCACAGAAAACTTCTCATATAGAAACTTACTTTAAAAAGGCTTCAGAACATGATTCACATTCTTGAAGTTTGATATTTCATGTTTTTAAAACAGAAAATACTTGCAAAAGAGTGACTTCCTATAAACAGTTGGTAAACAGCCTTCCTTAAAAGTCAAGCAGGGCCATATATGAAACAATGAGCTACATTTCTGCATTATTCTAACAAAAATTCAGAGATCAAGTTTATCAAGAAATAAACTAACCAATTACCAATCAAGATTGATGGACCTTTTTAACATAGTTACAGCATTCTTTGGTGGAACAGCAAGTCTCAAATGTTTCTCTAACAGATGCAAAAAGGATGCATAATATGGTTTCACGAGATACAGAAAAAAATAAAAATTAAAAACAAATTAAACACCAATTTCTAGCTCTAGATTCTTCTTCCCACTAATTTGAACATGCCTTAGTAATTAAAAAGCTCGAACACAAGTCATCAATTATTCAAGCAAGCCAACCATCAAAGACAACAAAAAACACAAAATTAGCAATAAATAAACAAACAACAAATATCAAAGAAGGGTAACATCTTACCCGATCCTTGGGTCGCCACTTAGACACCAACCCACTCTCGATGGGCCCCAAGGGCACACAGTCCTCAAATCCCTCATGCCTAAAAGTCACAGAACACCACCGTCTGCGGCAAATAAGCCATGCTCGTCGTCGCAGCCTCCACAGGATTAACCCCGGTGACAACCCCAGCCTCCTGTTCCCTTCTCTGCACCGCCGCAGAACCAACATCCCCAGAATGCTCCCTCCCCTGAGAACTCATCCAAATGGTTCGAAACCGACGGCGAAGAAGACTGCGAGAACCGCGACGCCATCAAATCCCCCAATGCCATCATCTAACTCACACACAGTCAATCCTTCACCCCTGCCCCAGCCTCGCCTCTGCCGCCATTAAAACCCCGAAACCCTAACCCTAAAAAATGGAATCCTTCTCTCGATTTCAGCAAGAAAAGACACCGCTAATCAACGAAACCACTTGCCCAGCGGCGCAGGGAGATCCGGAGTGACGCCGAGAGGGAATCCAGCTCCGAGGGCGGCGCCGGAACTCTATAGAAACCCTAACGAAACCCTAGCTAGGGTTTGGTGAGCCCGTGGAGGCGGAGGGAAAAAGGCGGAAGCCAGCGAAAGGGGCGGGCGCATATGGAAAAATAAATAAATATTATTAAAAAATAACTTTTTTTTTCATTTTACCCCTTGAGTTTTTTCTTTTTTTATTTTAACCCTCATTATTTTTCATATTTGATTTTTAGAAGTTTCCTTTCTTATCGGGTCGGATTCTAAATTTCGAATCCTTAGCTAGAGTTCCAGGATCCGACCCGCTTCTCGAAGAATTTAAGCCGTCTGATTGAAAGTATGAGTGCCTCGGGATCAACTCCAAATCACGGTGTGATGTTTTTCCTTTCACTTTAATATATTCTTAAATTAAAATTTTTGTTTTATATTTTGAATTTTAAGTATTAAGTTTATTGTGTATGTATAAAATGTTAGCAATTTCACTTATATTTATTTCTGTAAATATTGTATTTTTATTTTTACACCCCAAAATTTACCAACTTAAGACAATTAAAAATATATTTTTGATCTTATATAATATCTTAATTATAAAAAATATTAAATATTTTATGTTATCAGTGACCTTTTTGTATATGAAGTCAAATACTTTAAAAAAATCAGCATATATCAAAATTTTAATTACTTTATTTCATAATTGAAATTCAAAATTATTCTTAAAAAATATTTTTATGGTGAAATTATATTTCAATCCCTGAGCTATATATGTATTTTTTTTTCAAACGTGATTCTTTTAAATCGTTTATTTAAAAAAAGTTATAAAAAACAATCTTTAAAGTATAGAAAACGACAATATAAAATTATGAACAAAAATGAATTCTTTTATTTGTTTTAAAAAAAAAAAAATATGATCACCGTGCATGTTTATTATTTATAAGAATCAAACAATGAAATTTAATTTGATTTAAAAAAAAAACAGGTACTACACAAACAAAAACACTCATGTTAAGCATGGTTTTATTTTTTGGGGGATACGAATATTATATATGTATAAAGACACAAACATGAAATGTTAAAAAGCATACTATGTGATTGATGATTATTCATATTTATAAGGGTGTAAGTGCAAAAAATAAAATATAAAAAAATAATAAAAAGAAGTTTTTTTACGTTGCGGCCAGCTAAGTGGGCAGCTTGTGGCCAATAGGAAATGAGGGGGAAGTAAGAAGCCAGCTTATAATGAGAAAAAATGGGCCCTTGTTTAAAAGCAGTGTCCCTCCTTTTGTCTTGAGTCCTTTTTAAAAACTACTACAAACTTCACAAAATCATACATGTTTATATTTTAAATTTTTTTATTTTTTTACATATATATATATACATATACATATACATAAGTGTAAAGTATCGTGTTTTGCTAATCGTGTAAAATTTTTGTTATTTGTATATGTATGACTCATCAGTTTAATATTATTTACCATTGTTTTAATGCAGGCGAGAGAATGACAGTATTATGTTGATATCTAATGATAATGACGCGTATTAGAAAAGTCTATTTATAAAATATTTAAAAAATATGTATATGCGAGTTTGACATAATCAAAATCTGATTTGAATTTAATTGGTTTAAGTTTTTTTAATCCGCACGAGAGAGGCATCATTTTTTTTATAATTTTTGTACAAAAATCTATAATGAGGTTTCTTATTTTAATGTCATTCATTGTTTTTAATGCGAAGCTTTGCCATTTGATTTTTCTTTCATTTATTCATTTCATTGAGGAAAAGCACATCAGCATGTTTCACACAAGAATAAAAAAATAGAGGAAGAAACCAAAACACACAAAGAAAAATTATTAAACAATAATAATAATATATAATAATATAATACCAAATATATATGCATATATTATAACCACGCACTCACGTCAACCTCATGCTTTTTATGTACTTGAAAAACTCTTCCACAAACATAAGATTTATTTCATATCAATAGATTTAATACAATTCTAAAACATAATGCTTATTAATAATATTATTATTAAATATATAAACTCATAACATATTTATTTAAAATTAAAAGACAATAGCATTGATAGTATATTAAAAACACATAAGATCATAAAAAAAAAAATATGTATAAGATCATTCGACTTGAAAAAGTTTTGTGATAAATAACGTAAAAGTGATGAAGTCTCATGAAATTAAAGATGCCTCATATACTATAAATAAAAATAAAAATTCTAATATATATTATATGTAATAAAACCAAATGTATTGTCCACATGGTGATTGGTGACAAAAATTATACATTTTTTTTATTGTTTACCACTAATAATTTCATATATTTGATTGGTAGATAACTTTTTAAAGGAAATTTGAGCCATAATGGCTTGTTTTGCATTCCCATTTTTATTTCCATCAATTCCCAAAAAAAAAATAAATAAATAAATTGATGATGACTATGATGATGAATCCTATACATAACAAATAACAATAAAAGTTATATATATTTTTAAGTTGTAAAATAGGTTAATCATATTAATAACACATAGAACTTATGAGTTAACACTAGTCATTTGACTTTCACTCTATATGAATTGGGATTTAAACTAGTATACTTAATAAAAAAACACAAGCATCCTATATCGATATTAATATACTACAAAAAGTCATCGAAAACTAAATCAAATATTTATCAAGAGCAAATAAACAAATAACCTTTGATTTTTCACATATTATTAATTGTAAAAAATTTAAAAATATTCATCCTCTCTGTTGTTTTTTTACACTTGATAATGACATATAAATACATTCCGAAGGTTGATAAAAACTTGTCTTATATAACACAAATTAATAAATTATTATTAAACAAATTCAAATCACTTTCTTGAGAACATGATAAATCTAAACACTCTTCTTAGCTTTAAATTAGTGGCTAAATATAAATTAATTATGCATGCGATGTGTGTGCTTTTGTGGATAAGGTGCATTGATGAACTAGCAAAACCAAATCATAGAAGTGGTTGTTTTATGGACAATAAAAATCAAATGTGGTGGCTAGTGGATTCCTTCTCACCCACCAATATTATCACGCATTGAGGGAAAACAATGTGAAAAGAATTATATATATAATTCATTAATTAATTAGTAATAAATAAGCATATCTCTCAGTTGACTCAAAAATATTTAGTATGGAAAGATTTCATTTATTTCTATTACTTATTTTATAAGTGTTTTATAATTTATCATCATTCTATTTTATAAAAGTTCTATTCTCCCCTAGATTTTTGTTGCAATCATTCATTTATCTATTTTGATATTTAAAACAGATATACATTGTTTTGAAAAGCATATTTTCTTTTTATTTTTCTTGAATCATAAAAAAATTTTGTTAATATTTTTTTATTTCTAGTTATTACGGGGCGTTCCGTGGGAATATCAATTGCAAATATTAAGATTATTTTTAAATTATTTTTATTTAATTTAAATTAGATATTATTTTGTAATTGTAACGCTACCATAGAGAATAAATGTGAGAAAGAGAAAGGGATTTATATTTCGTGTGTTTATATATAAGAGAACAACTTGGATGCTTTACCAAGAAAGCTATATATGTGATCTAAATATAGATATATCAATGCTTAACATACAGTAGAAATGATTAACCATCCGACGCATTTAAATATGCAAACCTCTGCTGATGATAGCTTAACTGTAGAGTTATTCCAGATATCACAAAAATCTACAAAACACCCTAAAAATCATCCCACTAACCATAATTTTTATAATATTTAACACTTTAATTGTTTTTTTAAAACTAATAATTAATAAACATCTATTAATAGTTTTAAAAATAGAAGTTTAATTTAAAAACATTTACTTTTAGTTAACATTAATTAAAAATAAATTTTCTACAATATATATATATATATATATATATATATTCCGTAAAAATAATTGCAAACACATGCCAGGAAAGTTTCAAAGATGAGTCAAAAAAATTAGAACCTAGAATAGACCAACTTCACAACCAAACTCAGTGTGCTTCTTTTTGACTGTGTTTTTCAAAAATAGAAGTTTAGTTTGAAATATTTACTTTAGTTAACATTAATTAAAAATAAATTTACAACAATATACATATATGTATAAATTATATATATATATTTAAAATAATATATATATATATATATATATATATATATTCCGTAAAACAATTTCAAACACATCCTAGGAATGTTTGAAAAGACAAGTTAAAGTTAAAAGTTAAAACTAAGAATGGACCAACTTTACAACCAAGCTCAGTGTGTGTTCCTTTTTGATTGTTGTGAGACATGAAGCTCACATGCAAGCATGGATGTTTGCTTGGGCCATATGAATCTATGATATAGGCTTTATAATTCACATGTCCTCAACTATTAAGCACTTTATTTATTTATTTATTTTTAATGCTAAGGTTAAACAAGTCATAGAAATACCAACCGTGTGAGTGTGAGCACATGTGAAATATTTTATAAAAAAATCCATGCATATATAGTACTAACATTTGATTTATTAATATTTATAAAAAGATAAAAAAATTCATATCAAGTAGTTTTTTTATTTTATTTTTATTATATTATATTTAGTTATTGTCTAGGATCTTATGTTATCATATTAAACTATTATATTTTTTTATGAATATTTATTATTATTATTTATTTTAAAAAGTGGATAAACCACTTATATTATAACTCGAAAATGAAACAAAAACCCTCTAAGAAAACGACATGGAAACAAGAAAAGAACTACAATACCACTAGATGTAGGTTAAGCAACAAAAGAAAGCTAAAATACAAAATACAGTGAAGAGGAGAACGACAGTTCCCTCAAGACCCCAAAATCGTAATACAAATTTTAGCCCATACCTAGGTCCTGAACATCCTTAAACGCTAGAACCTCAGCAGAGTTCGCAGCACGAGGTCCTAAGAACTCCATACTTGTGCGAATGGTCGCCATGGAGTCAGTCAATTTCTCTTTAGCACCCCTGTAACAGATGAGATCCAGGATAACAACATACGGACAATTTTCAAAAGAGTAAAATGAGCAGGCAAGGCAAGATCATTAAAAATACGATCGTTTATAGCAAGCCACACATTCCACACAAATTGCTTTAGTAACTAAGTCTCCCATAACACTTGAAGAAGGCTGAACCGATATCCTCCACGACTCCCAAAGTGAACTCATCAAGCTAGGTCTCTCTGGCAAATGCCAAAGGTTGCAAAAATAAGCCCAAACAAGTTTAACAAAAGGGCACTGCAGGAAGAGATGATCAACCGATTCAATCTCATAGTGACACATTAAACGGGTAAGCTGAGGTAGTAGTGGGGAGCTTGTTGCACTGTTTTTTTGCGAGATTCTCAAGAAAAAGAATTTTATTCTTCCACACGAGCCAGTTGAAAAGATTGATCTTCCGTGGGCATGTGTGACGCTAGAAAAACTTCACCACCGGGTAGCGCAATCCACCATCATTTAGAAAATTATAGGACTTCACCGAGAAGACCTTATTCCCTGTAAATATCCACCTTTTCCGATCACATGGCTCTTTTACATGCTTTCACAGGCGGTCTAAGTAGAGTCCAATATCCGGGTTTATGAATATTTATGTAGGGTGATTAAATAAAAATAAAAAGTAAAAAAATGAAATAAAAATAGACTATGACTCATGACTGACAGAGTGAGTAGGGATTTTTGGTGTTGGGTGTGTGAGCATACATTTCAGTGCTTGGTCTGGTCACTTGGCGGGCACTGATTTTGTATTGGAGTAATGAGGCACTAACACTCCCATGTCCCATTATACATCCACTTCATCTATGTAAAAATATTTATATTTATTAAAATATAAATAAAAAACTAGTGTTCGGCTACCGTGGTCATGTCAAAATGAAAATAATAATAATAATAATAAAATTTTGTTTAACAAAGTTTTACAAAAAAATTTTCCCCAAGTTTTGAGTGAAGAAGATTAATTAAAACATAGTTTCATAATTTAATTATTTCTTGATTTATTGGCATTAGATCAGATTTTCTATATAAAATGTTTATAATTTTCAAGTTCTTCATAATGAGAACACAAGTGCATTAAAAAATTAATTTTTTTATTTATACACATTCTTGATAAAACTTATTTATATTATTAAAAAAAATATTTTATAATATTTAAACTAAAAACAATATAAAAGGATTGGTTGTTTCAATGATCCAACTGAAAAGAACCAATTTTTTTTTTTAGAATAATAGGTGACAAACGCCATTTTTTATTAATATAAATAGTACTAAACAATACTGAAGCCTGGCTGTACAATATATATACAGTATAAAAATCCCAGATGAATAATACATGAACAGTACATAAAACAGTACTACTGAGGGAGGGATTTGAATCCATGACCTTCCTATTTACACTTCGGTGTCATACTGAAAAAAATCAATTTCAAAAACGGTTAAATTTTTTATTTTTAAAATTAAACACAGTTATATACATTAAAAATCACGTTGCTCACCATCTTATCTCAGTGGTGTCAAACGGGTCAGGCCTGGCCCGAGCCAACACGGCCCATGCACTATAGGGTAGCCGGGCCAGACGGCCAGCCCAACCACCAAGGTTGGCCCCAACACGTCGGGTCGACCCAGATATATTATATTTATATTTTTTTATTTTAAACCCCAAAAATATAAAAAAATGCCCTAAAATTGCTTAAAAAAATAAAAATATATACTAAAATTAAAAAACATAGAACTAAAAGCCTTATTGACTAAAAAACAAAAAATATACCAAATTTTTACTTACATTTACGTCTTTCGGCCCAGTCTGGGCTCAAAAGCAGCCACGAGTCAGAAACCCCCATGCCCAAAGACGGCCCGGGAGTAGGCTGGGCCCTGCCCGAAAGCACGGCGATCTTGTAGCATCTGCTTGGGGCCAAGCACGCTCAACTCGGTCGGGCTGTCAGGCCCTGGGCGCTGACGAGCCCATTTGACACCACTAATCTTATCACTCTTTACTTGTTCCTATTATTTTTTAATCTTTTTGCATTCATCTTTTCCATGAATGAATAAATGTGATTTATCAATTTTTCTAGAAAAGAAAAAAACATCACAATGAAAAATAACATCAAAGAACAAGGAATTACAAAAAAACTACATGGCCTCCAAAAATAGCATCAAGATTGGAAATTACAAAGACATTAGATCCATAATAACAAGGACCAGCAATATAATACATAATCAAACAGCCAAAAACAAAAAGGAACAATGACTGGACAATGTAGATACAAGCTGGCAACTCATCACCATATCATCATACAGAGACAACAAAATAAGTTCATATGTTGCTCTTGCTCTTGCTCTTGCTCTTGCTCTTATTGACTAATGGCAGTTAAACAACATCTGGAGAGAAAGAGATTTCACAGCTGGGACATTGCAAGGTCCATTGTATCCACAAGGAAATCTTGAAAGATCAAAAAGAATGAGATTGAAATTGTTAAAAATTGTCGGAAAAGAATCTAATCGATAACAATAATAACAATAATAATAATAATAATAATAATAATAATAATAATAATAAACAATGTAAGCAAAGAGTAATACCAGCATCGTCTTTAGTGAAGCAAAGAGGAGGAAGAATCCTGAACACATTTCCATAGAACCCGCCTTTTCCCGACTAAATCATGAATGATCATTATATTATAAAAGAGTTGGTATTTCATTTTACCTCCAGAGATCGAGGAGCTTGTGTAATGTGCCTTTGAGTTATTTTTGTGATTTAGCTCCATTAATGACCTGACCCTGTTTTTTTAGGAGCTTGATTTTTGTGAGGTTTGTGGTAGAAGCAGAAAATTATTTAGAACAATTCGAACTGGTTTGCTTTTAAGCTTATGTAAAAACATGTAAATTTCTTGTTTTCTACCTCCTATTGATCTTCAGGCAACTAAATTATGAATGATTCATCATATAAAGGCAAGGGAAGAAACCTTTCATCTCTTCCATGATATGTAGAGTTTCAGCTTTGGCAGGAGTTTTTAGTTTGTGATCAGTGACCAGCTCAACTCCAAGCATCAAACCTCTTCCCCTCACGTCGTCCGCCGATGACTACAACATAGAACCGAACATTGTAATGCTAACATGTCATTCTTTCAAGTAGCAATTAGATATGATCATCCTACTTTTAAATGATAAACTTACTGTCATGCTTTTTCCTGAAGTGCTTTCGAGACAGATCTTTCAAGTAAGATCCAACAATGAAAGCATTCTCTTGAAGTTTTTTTCTTTCTCAAGTACTTTAAGAACAGCATGTCCTCCAGCAGTGCACACAGGATTGCCACCAAATGTATTGTTGTATATTCGACGTGCCAAAACTTGAGCTATTTCTGGAGTTGTAACTACGGCACCGAGAGGTATACCATTTCCGATACCCTGACAATACACAGAAACAAAATTTAATCAGTTTCGATTAAAAACCACCTGCGATAAATACATGTAAAACAGATAATGCACCTTTGCCATTGTCACCATGTCGAGCACAACACCGTGAGCTTTGAATCCCCAAAAATGGCTTCCTGTGCGAGCAAATCCTGCTTGGACTTCATCGGCAATACAGAGTCCTCCGGCTTTCTTTATAATGTTATAGACAGCAGGCAAGTAAAGTGGTGCTAATTCCACAACTCCACCAACACCCTGTTGTTACAAACATATGCCGATGTTTAAATCTACTGATAAAAATACAAGGAAAAAGAGAATTTAGTTACAGATGATATACTTGAATAGCTTCAGAGATGAAACCAGCAACTTGTCCAGAAGTTCCGAAATCTATAATTCCTTGAACATCTTTAGCATATTGCTCTCCATCTGAACCAAAAACACCCCTGTATGGATCCGGACTCACTGCATGATGCACTCCAGTCTGCTTGCCAAAAAATCAAGTTCATATTACACAAAAACACTTCACCAGAAACAGAAACAGAGACTATGTTATTGCGATCTAGTAAATTAATACTGCTAAATTTTTATTCAAACTCTACGAATTGCATCTAATTGGTTGCATAAATTTGAACTGATAGTAATATATATACCTGCACAACATTGAATTTCCAGTTGGAGTGAGCAGTAGCAGCCATGGTAGTTGGAGCATTGCCATGATATCCATTTCAAAGTGATATAATATCCAGGCAACCTGTATAAAGCCTTGCCGTCAACATCGCCAATTCATTCGCTCCGGTGCCGGAATTCGTGAAGAACACAACCTACACATCAATAGACAATTCAATAACCATACAAAAATCCATGAAACAATGCTTGATATTGAAATAAAAAAATAGTACCTTGAGGGTTACCAGGCATCTTGGAAGCCAAAGCTTCGGCGAAATCGGCAATGGCATGGTTTAAGTAGAGAACGGCGAAATCTAGTTGATAATGGCGTCGATGACTTCCGGGTGGCAATGGCCGCAGCCAACCGTCGCAATGCCGCCGAATGCGTCGAGGTAACGCCGGCCAGTCTCATCAAACAAGTACTGCATCTTCCCCGCCACAACGTTCAACTGTAAAAACGAACTTTTTATTTTACAATTCACCCCATGAAAATTATTTTTAATTCAAATTTACGTCTTTTACAAACTACTCCCTTGATAATTTTTAACTTTACATTGCGTGTTGTGTCGTTTCCAAATATAGATAATGAATATTTCATAAATCAAGCATTTTGTAGTGAGAGTGACACGAGAACAAAAATTTGATTTTTTACTATTCTCTTTTACAAATTTTAAGATTTTTCAGTTAATTCTAATTATTAAAAATTTGCTCATGTTGTTTTTATGTTTTTTTAATTAATCCCTTAAAAGTTTGAATTCACGTTTGATACTATTTTTTTCAGTATTGTGTAAACATTTAAACATCATAAAGAAAAGAAAAGGCTCAAAATTGGAGTTTACTTACTACTCAGTTATCAAACTTTTTACACTTTTTATTTTTATTTTATTTTTATAAAAAAATAGATAAACCACACTGATTTAATTTTTGTTTTAAACTTTTTATTAGTTCTTTATTAGTTCCTCCGGTGTGGTTTGTGGGTATTAAGTAGCACTTAAGCACTCATAGAAAGTCTCAGCATAGCCGATAAAAAAAGCACACAAACAAACAAGGAGACACCTAGCGTTGATAGCTGGGTTCGTCCACTCGCCTACGTGCGGGGGCCAAGCCGGAGATAAACAATCCACTAAAAGAGGTAAAAATAGATGAGTACAAACAACATCACTCACGCTGCTCAACGATGAAGATCACTCTGCTACTACTAGATTGTTTGGTGCTCACACTCTCCTCCAGAGTCGCTCAAGAGTCGCGCCTCTGATCTCTGAGGCAAGGTAACTCATATGAGGCGCCTCAGCGTCCCCAAATATAGCACATACCTCTTTTAGAATCTCATGACTACTAATTTAAAAAGCATGCGAGAAATTAATTTCGTTCGACTCTGTCATTTGTAACGTAAGTTGCTTGTAGCCACGATTGCTGACTTGACCGAGTTACAGTTTGCGTTGCGGACGACCTCGAGACCCATCAACCTCCCGGTCATGCTTAGTCAGGAGTCGATCACGGCCAAATCTCGATCCATTGCCGTGCACCTAGCTCTCCTCGAGCTCCTCGTCGCGCCGGTCCCGCGGGCGCAGTCCTTGTGCGTCTCGATGAAACTTGCCAAACTTACCCTACATTTGGTCTTCAAAGATTCTCGAACTTGATCTTCAGATTCACCCAAGTTTGGTCCTCAAAATCTTACGGTTAATAGACTTGATGATTCTCATCGAGGATTCTTCAAATCATATCTCCTCCATTCGCACTCATGAATAGATCTTTCTTTAATTAAGCTCGCGTATTTTGTGCTGATCAAATCACCTAAAATATGGTGCTTGATATGATCTTGTCTTGAGTTGCATGGCGTTGCCATAACTCCACGAGATCTTTAAGATAGAGCTTCACCCATGATCTTGAGATATTTGGCGCTCCATATTGAGAGACTTACTAAAAATATCTTCACCCATGATCTTCCTTGCACTCCAAGTCTTTGCTTGCCATGTCACCATGCTTACATCATCAATTATGCTTTGTCGCCTTGGTTTGCCATGATCAGCTCGAGTCTAGGTGTCAAATCATGCCAATAAATAGTCGCGGTCGCTCTAACAATCTCCTTTGGCATAATTTGTACTACTGCTTCTGCCTCGAGGCCGACTCTGTTACGACATTCTGTTGCAACTTGACACGGACCGCGAGACTAAACTACTCATATTCTGACTTCAGGGGAACAACATCAGTGGAGAGCGAAAACTACGAGTCCCGACATGAAGATATCATCTAGTTGCTTACAAAAATACTTGAGAAAATATTACAAACTGCAACTAGTGGACAAAATACGATTTAACCATAATGGTCGACAGACATAACAATGTTTCGACACAGATAAGACTAAATGTTCAAATGCCAATGAAAACAAATAACTAGTCGATCGCAGTGCAAGCGCGCTACTCCCCCTTTGTGGCGTAATTGATGCAGAAGTTTTTCATGAGCCTGCTGCAAGCTTTGTTATACCATCTGACGTGACTTCCCCTATCTTCGGTTTCTGGTCTTTATGCTCCCCAGTCGTGACCAGTCGTCTCTCTTCTTCTTCTTCTCGAGAATTTCAGACGAGATAGAATCTTACGCTTTTTGTTTTCGCGATGATGAACAATGTCTGCGAGATAATGCTCGTTCTTACTCCTCCCATCTTCTAGTTACTCTTTCGACATCTTCTCCCGTATTCTTCTTCTACGATAGATTTTCCTCTTCTTCATCTTGGCATTGATGGGTGGAGACGCCGCTTCCCTCAGGTCAAATCAATCTTCTACCTTGGTCGAGCAGGTTTTAGAAATCTTTAGCTCTTGCACTGCTATGGCTGCTTCTCCCTTCACGAGGTTGTACTCCATGTTGCTAACAAATACTGCGGCGATGATCGGGGATCTCAAGTGATGTCGAGGAGCTTGTACTATCGGCTTCTTTCACGATATTACGGAAAAATCAACCTTCCCAGATTGAACTTCTTGCCAGTGACCAGCAAGACAATAAAAAGTGCGAGCTCCTTCCATCTATGCTAGAGATTGTCATGTGGTAACCAGTCCCAGATGCCAAGTCTAAAGCAGAACATTGTACTTAGCGTAAGGTTTGATCTGTGGGAGTCTTGTTTCTACTCCCATGACTCCGTTCTTCCTCCAGTGATCTCTTTCGAGCTTCTTGCATTCAGCTCAAGCCCTTCTTCATAGTTTCCTTTCACCTCTGGGTTTAAACTCAAGAATTTATTCGGACAAGTGGGAGTAAAGCGGGATCCACTTACCTCTGAACAGCGGACTCTAGTAATGCCTTTTGTCGGATGGTAGTAAATTATTGTAAAACTCTTGGACCAATGACAAATTGTAGCTTTCTGGAAATGTTGCAGACTTGTATAAACTTCTTTGTCGTAGATTTCGATTAACCCATACTTCTCAAAAAGCTCCTTCATCGATCATTCTTTGAACCACAACTCTCTCCCTTCAGTGATTCAAACTTCTTCTTGGATACTTTGTTATAAAAATCCGTCTTCATCAACGTCTTTTTGCGGTTGGGTTGCTTTCTTCTTCTTTCTTTCTTAGAGCTTTCATGATGGTTTCTCCCCTGTTTTGTTGCTTTCATGACATCTTCTCTTGGCCTAGGGGAAGCTTCTACTCGGGTTGAGAGAAAGACTTTCTTTTGTTAACCTTCTCCTTCTTCTGGGTTTTCTTCCTTGACTGGGCCTTCTTTTCAGACGCTACTTTCTTCCCTTTTAGTCAAACTGAGGCAAACTCGATCTTTGAGTGGGATCTCATCAGAACTATTTGAACCGCCGGATGTTGCGAGAAGATGTTATAACCGGGATTACGTGACATGTTACTGTTTCTATAGGGTGCTTCGGCATGATCGGGTGTAGATCACCCGAACTCTCACTTAGAATAGTAGCGTCTCTTCTTCAGACACTAGTGGAACATCTGCTTCTTTCTCCAATAGTTTCTTACGCTAGTGCTCGGTTTGCTTCTTTTTTCGCGAGCATCTTCATCCCCTAGCCCTGTTGCTTTCTTTCTGAACTTTCTCCCATCTGGAGCGTGAGTGAGTCCCTCATGCTCATCTTCCTCCGCTCTCTGAACATAAGCACTGAAAAGACTCACGAACCCATCTCGAGATCATCTCCGCTTTGACACCGGCAAGTCTTGAGGGCGATGTTCCCTTCTCTTACTTTCACGATCCACGAGAAGAAAACATAAGGGACAATTGCTTTCCCTAAATCTTTCGACTTCTCTTCTTGGTGGGCTTCCTCCAGAATCGAGCCCCTCTCATCCTTACTTCGCATCGGACAGGCAATTTCTTGTGGGGTCCGTGGAGCACGGCAGTGGCCATCCTCTTTGTCCCCTCGTCTTTTTCTCACCTGCTTCGTTTTCTTTCTTCTCTCTCTCGATTTCAAAAAAACAATCTTTGGAAACAATTTGGGATATTAGGGTTTTATGCCCCATTAAGTAGTTATAACTTCCAGGGCACCCTTTCAAAAATCTCTTTTCAAAAATAATCCCTCTCCTTTTTGAATATACTTTCCTCCTTTTTATTTCCTTTTTGTTTTGATGTTTTGATAACTTTTGAGAGACATCAAGAGATTTTCACTCCTTGGAGTGTTTTGCTTATTGACTTCATAGGGACCTCGGTCAACATATTGATTGTTGTACCATAATGTTATACTGTCCCCGATTTATCACCATCTTCAAACCTCGAACTGGAGGACTCTTCTTCTTCTCTTGGTACTTCACCTTTTCGAATCCACAGATTTCTTGATTACAATAGTTTTTCCCTCTAACTTTTTCTTTTTTAATGATTGCTTCTTCAGTGTCCAATTATTCTTCCACTTTTCAAGTCTTCTTTCAATTTGTTTGCACTTGGGTCTTATGTGGCGCTTTCTCATGATGAAAGCATGTAGGCACTTCACTTTTTGGTTCTTCTTTGCTTTGACTTGTTTTTCTTTAGCGTTTTGTTGGGCAAGGTTGACTTGACAAACACAACTCCCTACGAATCTTGCTCTCGACACTGCAGAGCTTTCTCAATATACCCAATACCATGTCGGGGCTTTACTAGTTCTTCCAACTGAAAGAATCTCGTCGAGCTTGGCAGTACTCTTTGTTCGTGGAGTCCAAGGTCTTCTCGAAAGATTGAATAGCTTTTTCTACATATACTCAACTCTTCCTCCAAGCGTTGGTTTTTGCAACATCATATCATTAAATCATGCTCATTATGAGTTTATAGTTTGTGAGAAGATCATTTTCACATTTACCTCATTGTACTCACCGCTCGGTTTGCCACAGTATGTTGGGAGCCGATGTTGCGAACATATTCTCGCAGCGATGAGTGGATCCACTCATCATAACGAGAAAGCGATCGATGATGGTTGCTCGACTTCTCTTCATCGTCTTCTTGATGCTACCATCGAGTCATCACTCCATCTCAGCATTCATGATGATTTTCCTTTCTTTACGAGAGTATTAGCACACTCGGCTTGATAGTGCCCAAAGCCTCCACATTCTCATACACTTGATCTTTATGGGGACGATCTTCAATTTCTTCCTTTTTTGTGATGATCTTCGACTTCTTCCTTTTCTCTTTATTTAGACCATCTTTTTCTTTGAAATTTCTTGCCTTGTGTCTTGTATCTTCCTGAAAGCATGTCATGCATCTTTCTCGACAAGAAAACAATTTCTCTATCCTCTTCGCTCTTCATCCTCGCTATAACAAAGATGTTGTAACTCCCTTCTGCTTTTATCTGCTTCAACCTCAAGGCTACATCTTCTATTCTTCTTTCGTGGATTGAGGGTTCATCTCATATGCTTTGCAAAGACCCCATCGACTGTCCGGCTCATAGTCGAGATGTCTCTAGCTTCTTCTATTGCCGAGATTTTTGCATCAAATCTTCTTGGGAGAGATCTAAGTGTCTTCCTGACTAGCTTCTTATCTCAATACCCTTGCCGAATGGTAGGCTCGACTTGTAATGTCCATCAATTTGGCATTGAACATGACTATCGCCTCATCTTCTCCCATCCCGAGATTTTCGAACTATAGTTGTTAACATTTGAAGTTTGGATTCTCTTACCAAGTTGGTACCTTCATGTATGGTGTGAAGAATCTCCCAAGCTTTCTTGGCATACTCGCATGTTGCAATATATTTGAACTGATTCTCATCAACTCCTCCAAAGATTGCATTGAGAGCTTCCCATTAAGCGTTAGCTTACTGCGATGTCTCTCGCACACCCAATGCCTTTTCTTCTTCATAATCACGTTCTCATCTTCATCAACTAGAGTAGGAGGAGACCATCTCTTCTACAAAGACTCCATGCACTTTCATCAATGGACTTGATAAACGCCTTCATGCGAGCCCTTCCAATATGGATAGTTGGATCCATTACAACGCGGTGGTCGCGTATCGGAAGCTCCTTCTTTTCCGACCATCAATGGAACTTAGTTAGGGACCTCGCCGACTTTGAAACCAAAGTGAAAACGATGCACAAGGCTCGATACCACTCATTAGTTCCTCCTGTGGTTTGTGGGTATAGACTTTAAGCACTCATAGAGAGTCTCACACAAACCAATAAAGAAAAAGCACAAACAAACCACAAGGAGACACACAACGTTGATAACCCAGCTTCAGCGTCCACTCGCCCACGCCTGGGGCCAAGCCCGAGATAAACAATCCACTAAAAAGAGGTAAAAATAGATGTAGGCATAAACACTGCACCTCACACCTCAACAACGAAGATCACTACCCTCCTAGATTGTTTGGGCTCACACACTCTCCCTCAAAGAGTCACTCAAGAGTCACATCTACAATCTACTGTACGAGGGTAACTCTATATAGACGCTCAACGTCCCCAAATATAAGCACATACCTTTTAGAATCTCCGCTGCTACTAATTTAAAAACCCCGCTGAATTAGTCGTCCAGAACTCCCTCGTCTAGTAACATAAGTTGCAACTGCCCGATCACCGACTTGGACCGAGTTCAAGTTACGTCTATGGACGTACCTCGAGACCCATCAACCTCCCGTGCCATGCTTTAGTCCGAGTCGATGCAGCCCAAATCTCCCGATCCCGACCGACGAACTAGCCTACCTCGCCTCCTCATCACGCTAGTCCCCTCGCAGTGCGCACGTCCCTTGTCGCCTTCGATGAAACTCTGCAAACTTCTCCTAAATTTGGTCTTCAAAGATTCTCCAAACTTGATCTTCAATTCACCCAAGTCTGTTCCTCAAATCTCTTGTTAATAGACTTCAATGATTCTCATCAAGTGATTCTTCAAATCATATCTCCTTCATTCACACCACTGAATAGATCTTTTCTTTAATTAAGCTCTCCACCATATTTTTGTCTTCAATCAAATCACCTAAATATGGTCTTGATATGATCTTGTCTTCTGTTAGTAAGGCATTGCCAAAAATAACTCCACCAAGATCCTTAAGATAGCTTTCACCACGATCTTCAAGATATTTGAGCACCACGTTGTAGACTTACTAAAAATATCTTCACCATGATCTTCCTCTAGACTCCAAGTCTTCTTGCCACGTCACCACGCACATCATCAATTACGTATGTCACCCTTGGTCACGCTCACTTGGCCTGGTGCTGTCAAATCACGCTAATAACATAACATGCATCGACTAACGATTCATAATGGTTGTAAAAAGAAATTTTAAATTTCTAAATTGGAAAAATTCAAATCAGAAATTTATAATTAAAGATTTACCCAAAAATATCCCCTCACTAAAGTGCGAATAGGGTCTGTTATGCCGGTACGATGAAAGATAATGGCACCGTACCATCCTCGGCCAACCTGGCCCACCAAGCTACAACTTTCCTTGTTTTTTCATCCCACTAATTAATTAAATATTTTTAATTATATATAAACAAGTAAAATAATCCTAAACAGATAAAACTAATTTTAATTAAATAATTTTTAATTAAATATATGAGAAAAATTTCACATGCAACTAATAACTTCATATCAATGACATCAGGTGTCCCGTATGTCAATAAAGACTATGAGATCAAATCCATAGTTGAGCAAAAATATAAGTGTATGATAATGACTCATGATTTGTCCATATTTTCTTTAAAAATATTAACATATATACTTGAAGTTAAGTAAATTTATTAGAATAAAACTGATGTGTTTAAACTAATATTTTAAAATAAATTTTAAAAAAGATATGAAGACAGATTTATAATACATATATTTTAGATTTTTAAGTTGTATTTTATATATAAGTGAAAATAGATATCTTACACAAAATTTATTAAATAATTTTTAATAAGATATGTGAAAACAACTGTTCTAAATATCTAAACTTTTGAAATAAAAATAAATATACCAACCAAGTTGGTCTACTTGTAGAGGTTTAAGTAATTGTTTTTAATTTCGAATTTTTATATTCGCAGAGACTTATCTCTTTACACGGCTCTTAATTAACACTCAAGGTTTTGAGAGTGAAAAATAGATAGTTTACACTTTTTGAAATGAAAAATAAATATACCATTACCAACCAGCTTTGTCCAACTAATGAGATTAAGTGTCTTTGAGTTTGAATTCTTATGTTTAGCAAGGCTTACTCTTTTTATATCTCCCAACCCAAGTTTTGAGATGATAAAATCAACAAGTTGAAAAGGGTGATGAAGTGCAGCACGCTATGCTGACTGAATCTGACCTCCTGAGAAAAGATATTTTATCTTCATTAAAATTAATATCATTTTGTATTTAATTTGCTTTCAATATTTATGAGCAAGACTATTTTTAAAATGTCAACTCAATTATTCATATATATATATATATATATTTAAATTTTTAGATAGAAAAATAAAAATAAACCTCAACCCCATTGAAAAGAAAACTACCAAAAATAGAAAGCAATAAAGAAACCGGGTCATCAGAAGCTCGAAAGCAATAAAGAGACCGGTCACCCGGAGTGAAGCCCAGCTAAAAACTAAACAAATTTTATTTTATTTTATATCCTTAAATAGAAATAAAAAACTAAATGCCTGCGCCGGGCTGGCACTGCTGTTTAACACCACTAGAGCTTCACTCCCTCCACTAGCTTAACAATTGCATCAAACCCCTACAAAATCTCTGAAATTACCATTACTTGTACCTTTCAATAAACAAAATAAAATAAGAAAATCAAATCTCCACTCAATCAGAAACTGTATAATTATACAAATATAAAATCTCATATTCAAAAATTCAGAGCTCCTCTAAACCCATAAAACTTAAATTTTAATTCTCAGAAAAGAGAAGAAGAAGAGAAGGAGAACGCAAAAGTGTAATATCAAACTGCATAATCTGTAAAAATATACTCGCAGATACTATAGCTGGGTAGTAAGCATTTTTCTGCAGATTAATCTCGCTTGGTAAACCCCAAGCGAGAATAAGGACCTGCGTAAGTCAAGATTTTGCTAAATGAATAAATCGAAAAGTGACATACGAATGCTTTATAAACCGAGGACCGCAGGTAGATGGAAGCGGATCCTTTTAAAATGTTGTTTTATAATCATGGACCACCTGAGCACCTGAAAAGCGACCTGTACTATTTCATAATTCAAGCGATCATTCTGTAGCTTTTTCAGACTGTCATGTGTAAGACAATTACGTTTTGAGAGACTAAAATTGAATTTCTGGCTTGAAAACTTAAGCTGGAGAAAACCTCAGATTTTGATGGTCTCATCTTCTTCTCCTCATCTCGCTACATAAGAACCCGAGACATGAAGAAATGGGAAGAAAATTGGAGGTTTCTAAGAGAGGGACTGAGATCTGCCGAGGAGCTCGTCACGTGAGGGGACGGTATTTCGGTAAGAGGCCTTCCCTCAGATTGCTTGGCATGTACATGTACGCATGTATATATACGTATGTATGCTTGGATTTGATGAAAACGTCGATGAATTAAGAAATATTAATGAGAATGACGAGGTGTTGCTTTTGAGATGTAAATTTGTGTACCTCAGATCCATGATAAATCAAAGACGAGATCGCCGGAATTATCGAGTACCATCAGAAGAACGGTGATGAGGTTTGGTTTGATTAATTGTTGATGATGATGATGATTAAGGTGTTAATGATGATGGTTAGATTGAATCGTTGAGTTAGCTGTTTGGAGCTGGTCGATCAAACCAGTTAGTAATCGATTGATCGAAATGGCCGGATGGTAATCGAAGTGCTTTGCTTTAATTGAATTAATCCTGTCCGGGTTTGATCAAATCAAGCTCAAGTGTGGCTGACTTGAAACTGGTTTTGGTTGAATTAAATCGTTGAAGCTTGATTTGGGCTTTGGTTTCTAGATGTTGGGCCAGGTTTGGGCTGAAACCAACTGGAAGAGAATTAGTTCTGTTGAACCAAGTTGGTTCAATGGATTTTGCAAGCAAGAATTGAGTTGGTTCAAGGCTGGTCTCGGTGAATTTGAGCTTTGGTCTCAATGGAAACTGAGGTTGGTTCCTAATGGTCCCACTCTCAAATTTGAGTCGGCTTTCAGTCAAGTAATCGTACCAATTGACATGCGCAGCACAGTTTCGAACCGATCGTGAGCAGTGGGCCCAATAGAGAGTTGATTATTATTTTTAGTCTTTGAGTTTAAATATGTTATTTATTTTTATTATATTATTCTATTGTGGTTTGTTCGGCCTCGATGAGTTCCGTGTTCAGTTAGTTGAAACCCAAGGACACCAGTGCGAGTTGGTAGAAGGCTATTATTTTAAATAATTGATTAATTATTATTATTTTGAAATAATTGTTTAATGGCTAGTATTTTGAAATAAACGTTTAAGTATTTCTATTTTATCATATTTGATTCTCATATATAGTCGACTATAACGATATTTGTTTCGCTATCGATGTTCGTGGAGTAACCGCATTTGACACATTCGTTTTTAGATAATTATAGTGTATTTGTGAATAGTAAAAATACATCGTATATGTGATTTAATTATCCTGCTCATGTATTTATATTTTGAGCAAAGATATATGCTTTGATTTCGAGTGAGTTGCAAAACCATGAAGTATATTAAAGACGCTTTTATCTAAGATCGTTATTAGAATCGGCTCATTCCTTGTATAGAACGTATGCGGATCCGGGCTTTAATCGGCATTATGCATTATTATACGCTTATCGCATCGCTTTGTGCGAAAATAATGTTTATTTCCGGATGGAATATCATGTCCCGGTGGATCACGAGCTTATGATGAGTACATACGATATCTGATCACGTATTTACTTTGATGGCTTTTGGCTGACGCGCATGCCCCGACTCATTTCGCAGAGCGGGTCCCACCCTGCCACCTTTTAGAGGTGGCGTAGGACTCGCATTGATTACTCACGAGGGCCGCCTCGTGGGGATGGTGAGCTCGGATCGGATATCTCATCGGGTAGTCGTCACCGACCCGCCGAACCGAGCGGGTCAACGTTAAGGACATGAGTTCCTCGACGGCTTCAACCCACTGATAGGCCACTCATGAGGTTTGAGAGAGCTTTTCGACCATGTTAAGCGCATGATGAGCGTATATTCATTTTGAATCTGAGACTTTAAGTTATTTTCAATCATGACGGCAGGCGCTCTCACAAAAATCGTTTTCCTCGAGAAAAATCAAATCGATGTTGATCTATGCTGAATTTATGTATCAAGAGCTCTTTTAAAGATGATTTTGCTAGAATTTCGCATTTTTGAAAAATTTGAAAATTATTTTCGAGCAGCATGGTATTTATATATTTTATATATACCGTGATTAATATTTGAAATTAAAGCCACCACCGACCAACCGAATGCGTCAGAGCCGCAGGAGCGTGACCCTTGATCGATGAGTGATACGCGCTAGTCGTGGTCGAGTCCGGATTGCGCGTGTCTCCCTTCCTTTCTCTCATTTATCGGTGTCGCGATCTCAGTAGGCCATGCATCCGCGAAATTCCGAGCTTATCAGATTCACGGTATGACGTATTTCAACCCGTAGAAGTTGCGTGTAAAGTTGTAAATCAGTGATTTCGTAGTCCGATTTTCGTTTAAAACAGTAGTCAATTTCCGCCAGCGAATTTTTAACCGACGCGCCACATTTACTCCTGCAGGCGTGTGGGTGTGACACTAAAGGGTTTTGTAAGGTGCAATGGTATAGGGGTTGAGTAACCTCGTTCAGCATTTAAGGATCTCCGACGCCGGCGGTCCGGCGACGCGCGGCGCGTAGTAATCAAACGGGGG